>NW_027592504.1:2500-35000 GCF_964213995.1 Mustelus asterias | reverse complement strand
CTGGATTCAGGATTCAATCCTGGACCGGGGAGCGGCGCGGGCTTGGAGGGCCGAAGGGCCTGTTCCTGTGCTGTATTGTTCTTTGTTCTTTGTTCTATCACCCCCTAGTTCTCACCAACTTCAAGAGAGTAAGGAGCTGTGTTAGCACAATTGGAAGCTCCCGATAACCGCCCAGTTGGTTCATTTTCAATCCCACTCGGAACAGGGCCATTAACTGAAATAAGTTGTAACAGGCAATGCTCACTAAAAGGCAAAACAGAACAAAAGTGGACCTGGAATCTCAGGTTGAAGCTCAGCCCCTGGTAACACAAATCAGGATTGGAAATGGGGATTATTAGCTCGTGGAAGAAGGAATGCTTTAATCTTTAACATGATCGAAAATATGTTAACGCTTTGCACGAAATAGTCCTCAGTACAACCTCAAAAACCCTGACATGGTGGTGGCACGGTGGGTTAGCGCTGCTGCCTCACAGCGCCAGGGACCCGGGTTCGATTCCCGGCCTCGGGTCACTGTCTGTGTGGGAGTCTGCACGTTCTCCCCGTGTCTGCATGGGTTTCCTCCGGGTGCTCCGGTTTTCCTCCCACGGTCTGAAAGACGTGCTGGTTAGGGTGCTAAATTCTCCCTCAGTGTAACCCGAACAGGAGTGTGGCGACCAGGGGATTTTCACAGTAACTTCATTGCAGGGTTAATGTAAGCTTAACTTGTGACTAATTAATAAGCTTTACTTTCCTCCCACAGTCTGAAAGACGTGCCGGTTAGGGTGCTAAATTCTCCCTCAGTGTAACCCGAACAGGCGCCAGAATGTGGCGACGAGGGGAATTTTACAGTAACTTCATTGCGGTGTTAATGTAAGCCTTACTTGTGACTAATAAACTTTACTGTGCGGAGTCTGCACGTTCTCCCCGTGTCTGCGTGGGTTTCCTCCGGGTGCTCCGGTTTCCCCCCACAGTCTGAAAGACGTGCTGGTTAGGGTGCATTGGCCGTGCTAAATTGCCCCTTAGTGTACCCCGAACAGGCGCCGGAGTGTGGGCGACGGGGGGATTTTCACAGTAACTTAATTGCAGTGTTAATGTAAGCTTAACCTGTGACTAATAAATAATTAATAAACTTTACTCCCACAGTCTGAAAGACGTGCTGGTTCGGGTGCTAAATTCTCCCTCAGTGTAACCCAAACAGGCGTCGGAGTGTGGGCGACTAGGGGGATATTCACAGTAACTTCATTGCGGTGTTAATGTAAGCCTTACTTGTAACTAATAAATAAACTTTACCTTCCTCTCACATTCCGAAAGACGTGCTGGTTAGGTAAATTGACCCAAACAGGTGCCGGAGTGTGGGTGACTCGGGGGATTTTCACAGTAACTTCATTGCGGTGTTAATGTAAGCCTTACTTGTGACTAATAAATAAACTTTAAAAAAATTTTTAAAGCCCCCGGAGGCCACTCTGACCAGACATCGTCTGCTATCTTTGTGCCCCCTCCTCTTTCGACCTCGGACCCCGGGTCTATAACCGCCCAACCTTCGCTTCCTGGAAGGTTGCCGTGGCTGATCTTAACTCGCTCAGTCTGCTGCCTGGCCATCCGCGTCTCGGTTCCCGTCACGTTTACCGCCCCGTGTGCGTCATTTCCCACCCCCCCCCCCCTCCCCCCCCCCCGCCCCCCCACCCCCTCCCCCACCTACCCCCCCACCCCATTATTCCTGGTAGCCTTGGAGCTCACCGTGGTCAGAGATACCTGGAATTCCAATCGTTCCGATGCCCCCAAATCGACACGGTTTCCCTCGCCTCAGCACAGTGCGTCCTCAGCCCAGGATCAGCCCGGAAATTCAAGGAAAGGCGACGGGAGGGTTTCGAGTTTCCGCCCGGAGTGGGAATGCAAGCGCCTCAACTTGTTTCAGAATGACGACAACCAAAAGCGCGTCCACCGACAGGCCCCGGCAAAAAGGAAAACTGCAAGAGGTGGATGACTTAGCTTCGCACGAGCGAAGGGTTTCCCACGACGCGTGTCGTGACCACTTACCAAGCAGACAGCCTGAGCAGTGGAGCTTTAGGGGAAGGAGCTAAGCTCGAAAAGATTGGCTGAGGTGCTTGGCAAAGCCTGATGCCGGGGATCGGAAGGAGTGGGGTCGGGAGGGAACCTGGGAACTGACCTAAAATACACCCAACACCTCGCAGGAGGGCACGGGAGTTCACTGACCTTTACTGGATGTTCTTGTTCGAAAGTGTGTGTGCGTTTGCCAGTCAATGTGTATAAGTTCGTTGATCCCAGATCATTCGACAACGGCGCCAGCAAGTTTAACCCCCTGCAGTTAAAAAAAAGTCACTTCAAAGTGTTGGAGCTTCTTCGTAGCTCAGGATACATCTCTGGATAGAGAGAGAGAGAGAGAAAGACAGAGAGAGAGAGGCCAAGCTTTTCCGATGCCCGCTCGCTCCCCCACCCACTGTGCGAATCCCTGCCCACTGGCGTTACCCAGGACCACCCACTCACAATCTAGCCAAGTGAGCTAACCAGCGCCAATGTGGGCACACCACTCAATATGGTGCCAAGTCTGCCCACGCACCTCCTCTCCCCCCCCCCCCCCCCCCCCCCCCCCACCCGCGCCCCTGGCCTCCGCTGGCTTCGAGCTGCTTCTCGCCGTAGGCTGATGTCGGGATTCCGGCCGAGCTTTTGAAAATTTCTGAGGCCAGGGGTGAGGGCCGGCTACTCTGCCCCAAGAGCGGCACGGTGGCGCACCGGTTAGCACCGCTGCCTCACGGCACCAGGGAGCCGGGTTCGATTCCCGGCTCGGGTCACTGTCTGTGCGGAGTCTGCACGTTCTCCCCGTGTCTGCGTGGGTTTCCTCCGGGTGCTCCGGTTTCCTCCCACAGTCCGAAAGACGTGCAGGTTAGGTGGATTGGCCATGCTAAATTGCCCCTTAGTGTCCAAAGATGTGCAGGTTAGGTGGATTGGCCATGCTAAATTGCCCCTTAGTGTCCAAAGGTGTGCGGGTTAGGTGGATTGGCCATGCTAAATTGCCCCTTAGTGTCCAAAGATGTGCAGGTTAGGTGGATTGGCCATGCTAAATTGCCCCTTAGTGTTCAAAGATGTGCAGGCTAGGTGGATTGGCCATGCTAAATTGCCCCTTAGTGTCCAAAGATGTGCGGGTTAGGTGGATTGGCCATGCTAAATTTCCCCCTTAGTGTCCAAAGATGTGCAGGCTAGGTGGATTGGCCATGCTAAATTGCCCCTTAGTGTTCAAAGATGTGCAGGTTAGGTGGATTGGCCATGCTAAATTGCCCCTTAGTGTTCAAAGGTGTGCAGGTTAGGTGGATTGGCCATGCTAAATTGCCCCTTAGTGTCCAAAGGTGTGCAGGTTAGGTGGATTGGCCATGCTAAACTGTCCCTTAGTGTCCAAAGGTGTGCGGGTTAGGTGGATTGGCCATGCTAAATTGCCCCTTAGTGTCCAAAGATGTGCAGGTTAGGTGGATTGGCCATGCTAAATTGCCCCTTAGTGTTCAAAGATGTGCGGGTTAGGTGGATTGGCCATGATAAATTGCCCCTTAGTGTCCAAAGGTGTGCGGGTTAGGTGGATTGGCCATGCTAAATTGCCCCTTAGTGTCCAAAGATGTGCAGGTTAGGGTGGATTGGCCGTGCTAAATTGCCCCCTTAGTGTCCAAAGATGTGCGGGTTAGGTGGATTGGCCATGCTAAATTGCCCCTTAGTGTCCAAAGATGTGTAGGTTAGGTGGATTGGCCATGCTAAATTGCACCTTAGTGTCCAAAGATGTGTAGGTTAGGTGGATTGGCCATGCTAAATTGGCCCTTAGTGTCCAAAGATGTGCGGGTTAGGTGGATTGGCCATGCTAAATTGCCCCTTAGTGTCCAAAGATGTGTAGGTTAGGTGGATTGGCCATGCTAAATTGCCCCTTAGTGTCCAAAGATGTGTAGGTTAGGTGGATTGGCCATGCTAAATTGGCCCTTAGTGTCCAAAGGTGTGCGGGTTAGGTGGATTGGCCATGCTAAATTGCCCCCTGAGTGTCCAAAGATGTGCAGGTTAGGTGGATTGGCCATGCTAAATTGTCCCTTAGTGTCCAAAGATGTGCGGGTTGGGTGGATTGGCCATGCTAAATTGCCCCTTAGTGTCCAAAGATGTGTAGGTTAGGTGGATTGGCCATGCTAAATTGGCCCTTAGTGTCCAAAGGTGTGCGGGTTAGGTGGATTGGCCATGCTAAATTGCCGCCTGAGTGTCCAAAGATGTGCAGGTTAGGTGGATTGGCCATGCTAAATTGTCCCTTAGTGTCCAAAGATGTGCAGGTTGGGTGGATTGGCCATGCTAAATTGCCTGCGCAGAGTGTAGGTGCAGACTCAATGGGCCGAATGACCTCTTCTGCACTTTAGGGATTCTATGATTCTCTGAACTCGCCAAGGCTCCTTCGACAGCACCTTCCAAACCCGCCACCTCTACCACCAAGAAGGACAAGGGGCGGGGGCAGCAGACACATGGGGAACACCCCCACCTGCAGGTTCCCCCTCCGAGCCACTCACCATCCCGACTTGGAAATATATCGGCCGTTCCTTCACTGTGGCTGGGGTCAAAATCCTGGAACTCCCTCCCTAACAGCACTGTGGGTGTACCTACACCACACGGGGACTGACTGATGTCCAATCACAATCCTGGAACTCCCTCCCTAACAGCACTGTGGGTGTACCTACCCCACACGGGGACTGACTGATGTCCAATCACAATCCTGGAACTCCCTCCCTAACAGCACTGTGGGTGTACCTACACCACACGGGGACTGACTGATGTCCAATCACAATCCTGGAACTCCCTCCCTAACAGCACTGTGGGTGTACCTACACCACACACGGGGACTGACTGATGTCCAATCACAATCCTGGAACTCCCTCCCTAACAGCACGGTGGGTGTACCTACACCGCACACGGGGACTGCGCCGGTTTCAAGATGGCGGCTCACCCACCGCCTTCTCAAGGGGGCAATTAGGGATGGGGGGGTAAACACTGAGCCCGGCCAGCGAGGCCCACACCCCGTATGTGAATGTTAAACGGTAGTGAGTTCTGTTGCTGTCCGTTTGCAGATACCAGCTGGGGTCACTGATCTGTTACTGCCTCAGTTACAAACTAGAAGCAGGAGGAGGCCATTCGGCCCTTCGAGCCTGCTCCGCCATTCATTTTGATCATGGCTGATCATCCAATTCAATATCCTGATCCCCCCTTCCCCCACCCATATCCCTCGATCCCTTCAGCCCCAAGAGCGATGTCTAGTTTCTTCCTGAAATCACACAACGTTTTGGCCTCAACTACTTTCTGTGGGAGTGAATTCCACCACCCTCTGGGTGAAGAAATTTCTCCTCACCTCAGTCCTAAAAGGTTTACCCCCTTATCCTCAAACTATCACCCCCTAGTTCTGGACTCCCCCCGACCATCGGGAACATTCTTTCTGAATCTACCCTGTCTAACCCTGTTAGAATTTTATAAGTTTCTATGAGATCCCCTCTCACTCTTCTAAACTCCAATGAATATAATCCTCACCGACTTAGTCTCTCCTCGTATGACAGACCTGCCATCCCAGGAATCAGCCTGGTAAACCTTCGCTGTACTCCCTCGATAGCCATAGAAACCATAGAAACCCTACAGTACAGAAAGAGGCCATTCGGCCCATCGAGTCTGCACCGACCACAATCCCACCCAGGCCCTACCCCCATATCCCTACATATTTTACCCGCTAATCCCTCTAATCTACGCATCCCAGGACACTAAGGGGCAATTTTAGCACGGCCAATCAACCTAACCCGCACATCTTTGGACTGTGGGAGGAAACCGGAGCACCCGGAGGAAACCCACGCAGACACGAGGAGAATGTGCAAACTCCACACAGGCAGTGACCCGAGCCGGGAATCGAACCCAGGTCCCTGGAGCTGTGAAGCAGCAATGCTAACCACTGTGCTACCGTGCCGCAAGGACATCCTTCCTCAGATAAGGAGACCAAAACTGCAAATACTCCAGGTGTGGCCTCACCAACGCCCTGTGCAATTGCAGCAAAACATCCCTATCCCTATACTCAAATCCTCTCGCTATGAAGGCCAACATACCATTCGCCTTCTTTACTGCCTGCTGTACCTGCGCGCTTACTCTCAGCGACTGATGCACCAGGACTCCAAGATCTCGCTGAGTATCCGCCTCTCTCAATTTACACCCATTCCAGTAATAATCTATCTTCCTATTTTTGCTGCCAAAGTGGATAACCTCACATTTATCCACATTATACTGAATCTGCCGTGCAGATGCCCACTCACTCAACCTGTCCAAATCATGCGGAAGCATCTCTGCATCCTCCTCACAGCTCACCCTCCCACCCAACTTTGTATCAGCTGCAAATTTGGAGATAATACATTCAGTTCCCTCTTCCAAATCATTAATATATAATGTGAACAGTTGGGGTCCCAGCACAGATCCCTACGGAACCCCACTAGTCACTGACTGCCAATCAGAAAAAGACCCATTTATGCCTACTCTTTGCTTCCTATCTGCTAACCAGCTTTCTATCCATCTCAAGACATTACCTGCAATCCCAAGTGCTTTAACTTTATTTAGTAATCTGTTATGTGAGATCTTGTCGAAAGCCTTCTGAAAATCTAAATAAACCACATCCACTGGTTCTCCATAAGACCATAAGACATAGGAGTAGAATTAAGCCACTCGGCCCATCGAATGCTCCACCATTCAATCATGGCCGATATTTTTCTCATCCCCATTCTCCTGCCTTTTCCCCATAACCCCTGATCCCCTTATTAATCAAGAACCTATCTATCTCTGTCTTAAAGACACTCAATGACCCGGCCTCCACAGCCTTCTGCGGCAAAGAGTTCCACAGATTCACCACTCTCTGGCTGAAGAAATTCCTCCTCGTCTCTGTTTTAAAGGATCGTCCCTTTAGCCTGAGGTTGTGCCCTCTGGTTCTAGTTTTTCCTACTCGTGGAAACATCCTCTCCATGCCCACTCTATCCAGGCCTCGCAGTATCCTGTAAGTTTCAATAAGATCCCCCCTCATCCTTCTGATCTCCAACGAGTACAGACACAGAGTCCTCAACCGTTCCTCATACGACAAGCTCTTCATTCCAGGGATCATTCTTGTGAATCTCCTCTGGACCCTTTCCAAGGCCGGCACATCCTTCCTTGGGTATGGGGCACAAAATTGTTCCAAATGGGGTCTGACCAGACCTGATACAGCCTCAGAAGTACATCCCTGCTCCTGTATTCTAGCCCTCTCGACATGAATGCTAACATTGCATTTGCCTTCCTAACTGCCGACTGAACCTGCACGCTAACCTTAAGAGAATCTTCAACAATAACTCCCAAGTCCCTTTGAGCATCTGGTTTTCTAAGCATTTCCCCATTTAGAAAATAGTCTATGCCTCCATTTCTCCTTCCAAAGTGTATAACCTCACACTTTTCCACATTGTATTCCATCTGCCACTTCTTTGCCCACTCTCCTAACCTGTCCAAGTCCTTCTGCAGCCCCCCTGCTTCCTCAATACTACCTGTCCCTCTACATAGCTTTGTATCATCTGCAAACTTAGCAACAGTGCCTTCAGTTCCTTCCTCCGAATCGTTACTGTGTATTGTGAAAAGTTGTGGTCCCAGCACTGACCCCTGAGGCGCACCACTAGTCACCGGCTGCCATCCTGAAAAAGACCCCTTTATCCCCACACTCTGCCTTCTGCCAGTCAGCCAATCCTCTATCCACGCAGGGATCTTACCCTTAACACCACAGACACTTAAACTTATTTAACAGCCTCCTATGCGGCACCTTGTCAAAGGCCTTCTGGAAATCTCAATAAATCACATCCACTGGTTCTCCTTTATCTAACTTCCTTGTTACCTCCTCAAAGAACTCTGACAGATTTGTCAGACATGAGCTCCCCTTGACAAAGCCGTGCTGACTCAGTCCTACTTTATCATGCACTCCCAAGTACTCTGCGATCTCATCTTTAATAATGGACTCTAAAATCTTGATTCTAAAATTCTCCTCGGTTAATTCTACTAGTTACAGTCTCAAAAAATTCCAATAGATTCATCAAGCATGATTTCCCTTTTGTAAATCCATGCTGACTTTGTCTGATTATACCACTGCCTTCCAAATGCCGAGTTATGAAATCCTTGATAATGGACTCCAGCAACTCCCCCAGTACCGACGTTAGGCTCACCGGTCTATAGTTCCCTGTTTTCTCTCTACCTCCCATTTTGAACAGCGGGCTTACATTAACTACCCTCCAATCTGTAAGAGCTATTCCAGAGTCCAAAGAATTTTGGAAAATAACCACCAGTGGACCTACTATTTCCAGGGCCACGTCCTTAAGTACTCTGGGATGAAGATTATCAGGACCTGGAGATTTATCCACCTTGGGATCCGGGTCCATAGGACTCTGAAATCGGCCCCGCAGGTGGAGGAGGTGGTTAAGAAGGCGTATGGTGTGCTGGCCTTCATCAATCGAGGGATTGAGTTTAGGAGTCCGGGGATAATGATGCAGCTGTATAAGACCCTCGTCAGACCCCACTTGGAGTACTGTGCTCAGTTCTGGTCGCCTCATTACAGGAAGGATGTGGAAAAGATTGAAAGGGTGCAGAGGAGATTTACAAGGATGTTGCCTGGATTGAGTGGCATGCCTTATGAGGATAGGCTGAGGGAGCTCGGTCTTTTCTCCTTGGAGAGACGTAGGATGAGAGGAGACCTAATAGAGGTATATAAGATGTTGAGAGGCATAGATCGGGTGGACTTTCAGAGGCTTTTTCCCAGGGTGGAAATGGCTGCTACGAGAGGACACCGGTTTAAGGTGCTGGGGGGTAGGTACAGGAGAGATGTTAGGGGGAAGTTTTTCACACAGAGGGTGGTGGGCGAGTGGAATCGGCTGCCGTCAGTGGTGGTGGAGGCAAACTCAATAGGGTCTTTTAAGAGACTCCTGGATGAGTACATGGAGCTTAATAGGATGGAGGGTTATAGGTAGGCCTAAAAGGTAGGGATATGTTCGGCACAACTTGTGGGGCCGAAGGGCCTGTTTTGTGCTGTAGTTTTCTATGTTTCTATTTCAATCCCATCAATTTCCCCAAAACCATTTCTCTACTAATGCTGATTTCCTTCAGCTTCTCGCTAAAACATGTCTCTCTCAGCACTTCTGGCACATTCTTCATGTCTTCCTTTGTGAAGCAAAGTACAAATTTAATTCCTCGGCCCATTTCTTTATTCCCCGTTATGAATTCTCCAATTTCTGACTGTAAGGGGCCAACATTCATTTTTGTCAATCTTTTTCTCTTTACATATCTATAGAAACTTTTACAGTCAGTTTTTCTGTTCCCCGCTAGCTTCCTTTCATACTCTATTTTTCCCTTCTTAATCAATCCCTTGCTCCTCCTTTGCTGAATTTTAAACTGGGGCGGCACGGTAGCACAGTGGGTTAGCACTGCTGCTTCACAGCTCCCAGGTTCGATTCCCGGCTCGGGTCGCTGTCTGTGTGGAGTTTGCACATTCTCCTCGTGTCTGCGTGGGTTTCCTCCGGGTGCTCCAGTTTCCTCCCACAGTCCAAAGATGTGCGGGTTAGGTTGATTGGCCAGGTTAAAAATTGCCCCCTAGAGTCCTGAGATGCGTAGGTTAGTGGGATTAGTGGGTAAATATGTGGGGGTAGGGCCTGGGTGGGATTGTGGTCGGTGCAGACTCGATGGGCCGAATGGCCTCCTTCTGCACTGTAGGGTTTCTATGATTTCTATGCTCCCAATCCTCGGGCCTATTGCTTTTTCTTGCCAATTTGTATGCTTCTTCCTTGAGCCTGACACTATTTCGAATTTCCCTTGTGAGCCATGGGTTGACTACAATTCCCTCACCATTCATCAGCCAAACAGGAATAACCAACTTCTGGAGTTCACCTGTTCGTTCTTTAAATGCCTGCCATTGCCTGTCCACTGTCTTTCCTTTCAGGAATGTTTCCCAGTTCATCCTGGCCAATTCATGCCTCCTACCATCATAGTTACCTTTATTGAGATTCAGGACCCTGGTCTCAGAATCAACTACATCATTATCCATCTTGACAAAGAATTCTGCCATGTTATGGTCACTCATCCCCAAGGGTTCTCGTACAACTAGATTGCCAACTAATCCTTTCACATTCCACCATCTACAAGGACACAAGTCAGGAGTGTGATGGAATACTCCCCACTTGCCTGGATGGGTGCAGCTCCAACAACACTCAAAATGCTTGACACCATTCAGAACAAAGTAGCCCCACTTGATTGGCACCACATCCACAAACACTCACTCCCTCCACCACCGACGCTCAGTAGCAGCAGTGTGTACCATCTGCAAGAAGCATCGCAGTAATCCACCAAAGATCCTTGGACAGCACCTTCCAAACCCACGGCCACTTCCATCTAGAAGGACAGGGGGGGGGGCAGCAGACACATGGGGAACACCCCCACCTGCAAGTTCCCCCTCCGAGCCACTCACCATCCCGACTTGGAAATATATCGGCCGTTCCTTCGCAGTCGCTGGGTCAAAATTCCCTCCCGAACGGCATTGTGGGTCAACCCACAGCACGTGGACTGCAGCGATTCAAGATGGCGGCTCACCACCACCTTCTCAAGGGGCAACTAGGGATGGGCAATAAATGCTGGGCCCAGCCAGCGACGCCCAGGTCCCACAAATGAATTTTTAAAAATTGCCCAGTCCAAGATGGCCTGCTCCCTTGTTGGTTCCTCAACATATTGTTCCAGGAAACCATCCCGCATGCACTCCGGAAATTCCTCCTCTATTGTATGTCCTGTGCAAATAAACACCAGAGTCTTGATGTCATGATCACATCGTGGCCTCGTCTGGGTTTCGAGTTAGCATATGAAATCTCCCAGCATATGAAATCTCCCAGAGTACTTAATTCGTGACACAGTGGGTTAGCACTGCTGCCTCACAGCGCCAGGGACCTGGGTTCGATTCCCGGCTTGGGTCACTGTCTGTGTGGAGTTTTGCACGTTCTCCCTGTGTCTGCGTGGGTTTCCTCCGGGTGCTCCGGTTTCCTCCCACCGTCCAAAGATGTGCGGGTTAGGTTGATTGGCCATGCTAAAATTGCCCTTAGTGTCCTGGGATGCATAGGTTAGAGGGATTAGTGGGTAAATATATGGGGGTAGGGCCTGGGTGGGATTGTGGTTGGTGCAGACTCGATGGGCCGAATGGCCTCTTTCTGTGCTGTAGGGATTCTAAGAATTCTAAGATGTACAGGTTAGGTGGATTAGCCATGATAAATTGCCCCTTAGTGTCCAAAGATGTGCAGGTTAGGTGGATTGGCCATGCTAAATTGCCCCTTAGTGTCCAAAGATGTGTAGGTTAGGTGGATTGGCCATGCTAAATTGTCCCTTAGTGTCTAAAGATATGCGGGTTAGGTGGATTGGCCATGCTAAATTGCCCCTTAGTGTCCAACGATGTGGGGGTTAGGTGGATTGGCCATGCTAAATTGCCCCTTAGTGTCCAAAGATGTGTGGGTTAGGTGGATTGGCCATGCTAAATTGCCCCTTAGTGTCCAAAGATGTGGGGGTTAGGTGGATTGGCCATGCTAAATTGCCCCTTAGTGTCCAAAGATGTGTGGGTTAGGTGGATTGGCCATGCTAAAATGCCCCTTAGTGTCCAAAGATGTGCAGGTTAGGTGGATTAGCCATGATAAATTGCCCCTTAGTGTCCAAAGATGTGTGGGTTCGGTGGATTGGCCATGCTAAAATGCCCCTTAGTGTCCAAAGATGTGTGGGTTAGGTGGGTTGGCCATGCTAAATTGCCCCTTGGTGTCAGGGAGACTAGCGAGGGTAAAAGCATGGGGTTGTGGGGATAGGGCTGGGCTGGGGTTTGTGGTCGGTGCAGACTCGATGGGCCAAATGGCCTCCTTGTCATGCTATCCACACCTGCAGGGATTGGAACTGGGTGGGATTGTGGTCGGTGCAGGTTCAATGGGCCAAATGGCTTCCTTCTTTGATTTGATTTTGATTTGATTTATTATTGTCACATGTATTAACATACAGTGAAAAGTATTGTTTCTTACGCGTGATACAGACAAAGCATACCGTTCATAGAGAAGGAAAGGAGAGGGTGCAGAATGTAGTGTAACAGTCATAGCTAGGGTGTAGAGAAAGATCAACTCAATGTAAGGTCGGGTCCATTCAAAAGTCTGACAGCAGCAGGGAAGAAGCTGTTCTTGAGTCGGTTGGTACGTGACCTCAGACTTTTGTATCTTTTTCCCGAAGGAAGAAGGTGGAAGAGAGAATGTCCGGGGTGCGTGGGGTTCTTAATTATGCTGGCTGCTTTTCCCCGAGGCAGCGGGAAGTGTAGACAGAGTCAATGGATGGGAGGCTGGGTTTGCGTGATGGATTGGTCTACATTCACAACCTTTTGTAGTTTCTTGCGGTCTTGGGCAGAGCAGGAGCCCCATACCAAGCTGTGATACAACCAGAAAGGATGCTTTCTATGGTGCATCTGTAAAAGTTAGTGAGAGTCGTAGCTGACATGCCAAATTTCCTTAGTCTTCTGAGAAAGTAGAGGCGTTGGTGGGGCTTTCTTAACCATAGTGTCGGCATGGGGGGACCAGGGCAGGTTGTTGGTGATCTGGACACCTAGAAACTTGAAGCTCTCGACCATTTCCACTTTGTCCCCGTTGATGTAGACAGGGGCATGTTCTCCTTTACGCTTCCTGAAGTCGATGACTATCTCCTTCGTTTTGTTGACATTGAGGGAGAGATTATTGTCGCCGCGCCAGTTCACCAGATTCTCTATCTCATTCCTGTACTCTGTCTCGTCATTGTTTGAGGTCCGACCCACTACGGTGGTAGTGGGTCATGATATCCAGATCGGGGGGGATGGGACCCGGTTTGGATTGTTGTCGGTGCAGGCTCGATGGGCCAAATGGCCTCCTTCTGCACTGTAGGGGATCTATGATTCTCAATCTTCTTGTCGTGATATCCAGAACTGGTGCCCTTCTGGCCTTGGGCTGCGTGACAGCAACACTTTACCAATCAACCAGGGATTTTGTAATAATCTTTAACCCTCCCACTTACCATCAATTATCCAACAAATATTCCACCACCCTTCACACCAGGGGGCAGGGATCAAGGAACTATTCCCTTCGCAGGAGACTTTGGCTGAATACTTTTCTTCCTTGGTCTTGTGGCAGACCTGCTGAGTTATTCGTTAGCACGAATTAACCCAGGTCCGGGGGGCAGGAGCATTTAATGATGAACTTCATGTGAAATTATTATTTTCTCTGTTTAAAAAGCACCTTCCTAAAATAACGATCTTACAGACAATTGAGTTGCTCTTGAATAAATACTCTTTTGAAAAATTTCGTTCAAGAGTTATAAATCACAAACATCTGCTCTCGCGCGGGAACATCTGGTGGCTTTAGAATTTCCGAAAATCAGTCACACCGGACTGGAAACGTTGGGTGGGATTTTCCAGCATTGACAGCATTTTCCTTTAAATTAGGACTTGAGGCGGGGGTGTGGGGGGCAGCTTTCTAGTTGGAAGTGTGGGTAGCCAGCGGAAACCCACGCAGACACGGAGGGGAGAATGTGCAAACTCCATATAGACAGTGACCCGAGGCCGGAATCGAACCCGGGTCCCTGGCGCAATTTAGCATGGCCAATCCCCCGAACCTGCACATCATTGGATACGAAGGGGCAATTTAGCACGGCCAATCCACCTAACTTGCACATCTTTGGATACTAAGGGGCAATTTAGCATGGCTAATCCACCTAACCTGCACATCTTTGGACACTAAGGGGCAATTTAGCATGGCCAATCCACCTAACCTGCACATCTTTGGACACTAAGGGGCAATTTAGCATGGCCAATCCCCTTAACCGACACATCTTTGGACACTAAGGGGCAATTTAGCATGGCCAATCCCCTTAACCGACACATCTTTGGACACTAAGGGGCAATTTAGCATGGCCAATCCATCTAACCCGCACATCTTTGGACACTAAAGGGCAATTTAGCATGGCCAATCCACCTAACCCGCACATCTTTGGACAATAACGGGCACTTTAGCATGGCCAATCCACCTAACCTGCACATCTTTGGATACTAAGGAGCAATTTAGCATGGCCAATCCACCTAACTCCCACATCTTTGGACAATAAGGGGCAATTTAGCATGGCCAATCCACCTAAACCGCACATCTTTGGACAATAAGGGGCAATTTAGCATGGCCAATCCACCTAACCCGCACATCTTTGGACACTAAGGGGCAATTTAGCATGGCCAATCCACCTCACCTGCACATCTTTCGATACTAAGGGGCAATTTAGCATGGCCAATCCACCTAACCTGCACATCTTTGAACACGAAGTGGCAATTTAGCATGGCCAATCCACCTAACCCGCACATCTTTGAACACGAAGGGGCAATTTAGCATGGCCAATCCACCTACCCCGCACATCTTTGGGCACTAAGGGGCAATTTAGCATGGCCAATCCACCTAACCTGCAATCTTTCGATACTAAGGGGCAATTTAGCATGGCCAATCCACCTAACCTGCACATCTTTGGACACTAAGGGGCAATTTAGCATGGCCAATCCACCTAACCCGCACATCTTTGGACAATATGGGGCAATTTAGCATGGCCAATCCACCTAACCTGCACATCTTTGGATACTAAGAGGCAATTTGGCATGGCCAATCCACCTAACCCGCACATCTTTGGACACTAAAGGGCAATTTAGCATGGCCAATCCACCTAACCCGCACATCTTTGGACACTAAGGGGCAATTTAGCATGGCCAATTCCCCCTAACCTGCACATCTTTGGACACTAAGGGGCAATTTAGCATGGCCAATCCATCTAACCCGCACATCTTTGGACACTAAGGGGCAATTTAGCATGGCCAATCCACCTAACCTGCACATCTTTGGACACTAAGGGGCAATTTAGCATGGCCAATCCATCTAACCCGCACATCTTTGGACACTAAGGGGCAATGTAGCATGGCCAATCCACCTAACCTGCACATCTTTCGATACTAAGGGGCAATTTAGCATGGCCAATCCACCTAACCTGCACATCTTTGGACACTAAGGGGCAATTTAGTATGGCCAATCCACCTAACCTGCACATCTTTGGACACTAAGGGGCTATTTAGCATGGCCAAACCATCTAACCTGCACATCGTTGGACACTAAGGGACAATTTAGCATGGCCAATCCACCTAACCTGCACATCTTTCGATACTAAGGGGCAATTTAGCATGGCCAATCCACCTAACCTGCACATCGTTGGACACTAAGGATTAATTTAGCATGGCCAATCCACCTAACCTACACATCTTTCGATACTAAGGACAATTTAGCACGGCCAGTCCACCTAACCTGCACATCTTTTGGACTGTGGGAGGAAACCAGAGCACCCGGTGGAAACCCACGCAGACACGGGGGAAGAATGTGCAAACTCCACACAGACAGTGACCCGAGCCGGGAATCGAACTCAGGCCCCTGGCGCTGTGAGGCAGCAGTGATAACCACTGTGCCACCGTTTATTATTGTCAGAAGTATCAGGATACAGTGAAAAGTATTGTTTCTTGCGCATTATCCAGACAAAGCATACCGTTCATTGAGAAGGAAAGGAGAGGGTGCAGAATGTAGTCTTACAGTCATAGCTAGGGTAGAGAGAAAGATCAACTTAATGTGAGGCAGGTCCATTCAAAAGTCTGACAGCAGCAGGGAAGAAGCTGTTCTTGAGTCGGTCGGTACGTGACCTCAGATTTTTGTACCTTTTTTCCCCGACGGACGAAGGTGGAAGAGAGAATGTCCAGGGTGCTTGGGGTCCTTGATTATGCTGGCTGCTTTTCCCGAGGCAGCGGGAAGTGTAGACAGAGTCAATGGATGGGAGGCTGGTTTGTGTGATGGACTGGGCTATATTCACGACCTTTTGTAGGTTCTTGCGGTCTTGGTCAGAGCAGGAGCCAGGCGGCACGGTGTCACGGTGGTTAGCGCTGCTGCCTCACAGCGCCAGGGACCCGGGTTTGATTCCCGGCTTGGGTCACTGTCTGTGTGGAGTTTGCACGTTCTCCCCGTGTCTGCGTGGGTTTCCCCCGGGTGCTCTGGTTTCCTCCCAGAGTTCAAAAGACATGCTGGTTAGGTGGGTTGGCCGTGCTAAATTCTCCCTCAGTGTACATGAACAGGCGCCGGACTGTGGCGACTAGGGGATTTTCACAGTAACTTCATTGCAGTGTTAATGTAAAGCCTACTAGTGACACTAATAAATAAATAATAATAATAATTAATGCCCTTTAGGGAAGGAAATCTGCCATCCTTATTATCGCTGGACTATTAATCCAGAAACTCAGCTAATGTTCTGGGGGACCCGGGTTCGAATCCCGCCACGGCAGATGGTGGAATTTGAATCCAATAAAAAATATCTGGAATTAAGAATCTACTGATGACCCATTGTGGGAAAAACCCATCTGGTTCCCTTTAGGGAAGGAAATCTGCCGTCCTTACCCCGGTCTGGCCTACATGTGACTCCAGAGCCACAGCCAATGTGGTTGACTCTCAACTGCCCTCCAAGGAGCAACTAGGGATGGGCAATAAATGCTGGGCCCAGCCAGCGACACCCCATGCTGTGATACATCCGGAAAGGGTGGAAGGTTATCAGTGGGTCGGTAGGAATGTGGGGCTGTCGTTAAAATCAGGTCTGACTGAACGGTGGTAGGACAGACGGTACAGGTTAGTGCCGCCGCCTCACAGGGCCAGGGACCCGGGTTCGATTCCCGGCTCGGGGTCACTGTCTGTGTGGAGTCTGCACGTTCTCCCCGTGTCTGCGTGGGTTTCCTCCGGGTGCTCCGGTTTCCTCACACACTCCAAAGATGTGCAGGTTAGGTGGATTGGCCATGCTAAATTGCCCCTTAGTGTCAGGGAGATGCACAGGGTAAAGATGTGGGGTTAGGGGAATCGGGCCTGGGTGGGATTGTGGTCGGTGCAGACTCGATGGGCCAAATGGCCTCCTTCTGCACTGTAGAGATTCTATGATTCTCGGGATGAGGGGTAGATCGGCCTATTCCTGGCTGCTAATTGGTACGTTAGCATGTACACAGTTGTGACGATTGTGATTCTCGCGACAGGCCGGATGGAGCAGAGAATTTGTCATTCAGTGTGATTGGAAAATCATTCTCCCACCCCCTCCCCACAGGCACAGTGATCCGGGTCAGATACCATGAGATGAAAGTCCCCTGGGATACGTGTTAATGGCAGAAGGCTCTCCACACAGTCAGCGGAGAGGAACACACGCGGGTAAAACATTTACAAATCCTGCATCCCTCTCCAACCAGGGGAAAGATTACCAGGGGTACATTCCACCGTGATGTTTACCAGGTCATTAGTCCTGCTTCAAATGCAGCAACCTTCGTAACACTGTCCCTCCGGCCTTTACGCTCAATTTACCCCAGGAGCCAGGCCCCACCACCCTCCCCCTCCACACCTCGTCCCCACGGCAACCCGGAGAGCGAATCGCTCACTCACTGCCCTCCCCCAGCCTCACTCCGAGGCCTGAACCCTCCCCCAGCCTCACTCCATGGCCTGTCCCCTCCTCGCCTCCCCCAGCCTCACTCCGAGGCTTGAACCCTCCCCCAGCCTCACTCCGAGGCCTGTCCCCTCCTCCTCTCCCCCAGCCTCACCCCGAGGCCTGAACCCTCCCCCAGCCTCACTCCGAGGCCTGTCCCCTCCTCCTCTCCCCCAGCCTCACTCCGAGGCCTGTCCCCTCCTCACCTCCCCCAGCCTCATTCCACTGGTGAGTCCCCTCCTCCCCTCCCCCAGCCTCACTCCGAGGCCTGTCCCCTCCTCACCTCCCCCAGCCTCACTCCACGGCCTGTCCCCTCCTCCCCTCCCCCAGCCTCACTCCGAGGCCTGTCCCCTCGTCCCCTACTCCGCTGACGAGTCCCCTCCTCCTCTCCCCCAGCCTCACTCCGAGGCCTGTCCCCTCGTCCCCTACTCCGCTGGCGAGTCCCCTCCTCCTCTCCCCCAGCCTCACTCCGAGGCCTGTCCCCTCGTCCCCTACTCCGCTGGCGAGTCCCCTCCTCCCCTCCCCCAGCCTCACTCCGCTGGTGAGTCCCCTCCTCCCCTCTCCCAGCCTCACTCCGAGGCCTGTCCCCTCCTCACCTCCCCCAGCCTCACTCCGCTGGCGAGTCCCCTCCTCCCCTCTCACAGCCTCACTCCGAGGCCTGTCCCCTCCTCACCTCCCCCAGCCTCACTCCACGGCCTGTCCCCTCCTCCCCTCCCCCAGCCTCACTCCGAGGCCTGTCCCCTCGTCCCCTACCCCAGCCTCACTCCACGCATGGCCTGTCCCCTCCCCCAGCCTCACTCCGCTGGCGAGTCCCCTCCTCCCCTCTCCCAGCCTCACTCCGAGGCCTGTCCCCTCCTCACCTCCCCCAGCCTCACTCCACGGCCTCTCCCCTCCTCCCCTCTCCCAGCCTCACTCCGCGGCCTGTCCCCTCCTCACCTCCCCCAGCCTCACTCCGAGGCCTGTCCCCTCCTCACCTCCCCCAGCCTCACTCCGAGGCCTGTCCGCTCCTCACCTCCCCCACCCTCACTCCGAGGCCTGTCCCCTCGTCCCCTACCCCAGCCTCACTCTGAGGCCTGTCCCCTCCTCACCTCCCCCAGCCTCACTCCGAGGCCTGTCCCCTCCTCACCTCCCCCAGCCTCACTCCGAGGCCTGTCCGCTCCTCACCTCCCCCACCCTCACTCCGAGGCCTGTCCCCTCGTCCCCTACCCCAGCCTCACTCTGAGGCCTGTCCCCTCCTCACCTCCCCCACCCTCACTCCGAGGCCTGTCCCCTCGTCCCCTACCCCAGCCTCACTCTGAGGCCTGTCCCCTCCTCACCTCCCCCAGCCTCACTCCGAGGCCTGTCCCCTCCTCACCTCCCCCAGCCTCACTCCGAGGCCTGTCCGCTCCTCACCTCCCCCACCCTCACTCCGAGGCCTGTCCCCTCGTCCCCTACCCCAGCCTCACTCTGAGGCCTGTCCCCTCCTCACCTCCCCCAGCCTCACTCCGAGGCCTGTCCCCTCGTCCCCTACCCCAGCCTCACTCTGAGGCCTGTCCCCTCCTCCTCTCCCCCAGCCTCAGTCCGAGGCCTATCCCCTCCGACCCTTACTCCCCCAGCCTCACTCCATGGCTTGTCCCCTCCTCCAGCCTCACTCCGAGGCCTGTCCCCTGCCCCAGCCTCACTCCGAGGCCTGTCCCCTGCCCCAGCCTCACTCCGCTGGCCTCAGCCTCACTCTGAGGCCTGCCCCCTCCTCCAGCCTCACTCCGCACCCTGTCCCCTCCTCCAGCCTCACTCCAAGGCCTGCCCCCTCCTCCAGCCTCACTCCGAGGCTTGCCCCCTCCTCCAGCCTCACTCTGCACCCTGTCCCCTCCCCAGCCTCACTCCGCACCCTGTCCCCTCCTCCAGCCTCACTCCGCACCCTGTCCCCTCCTCCAGCCTCACTCCGAGGCCTGCCCCGTCCTCCAGCCTCACTCCGAGGCCTGCCCCCTCCTGCAGCCTCAGTCCGAGGCCTGCCCCCTCCTCCAGCCTCACTCCCCACCCTGTCCCCTCCTCCAGCCTCACTCCGCACCCTGTCCCCTCCTCCAGCCTCACTCCGCACCCTGTCCCCTCCTCCAGCCTCACTCCGCACCCTGTCCCCTCCCCCAGCCTCACTCCGAGGCCTGTCCCCCCCTCCCCTCCCCCAGCCTCAATATGAGGCCTGTCCCCTCCCCCAGCCTCACTCCAAGGCCTGTCCCCTCCTCCCCTCCCCCAAATCGAGCCCCCATTCCCGAGGGAAACAACTAAATCAACGGCAAAACAGGCTGAGACTTAGACCTGGTTGGCAACATGGAGTTTGCGCCTTTTTCCAGCGGGAGGGAGGGAGGGAGGTGGGATTTATTTATTCATTCGTGGGACATGGGCATCGCTGGCTGGGCCGGCATTTATTGCCCATCCCTCGTTGCCCTTGGACAGTTAAGAGTCAACCACACATCACTGTGGCTCTGGAGTCACATGTAGGCCCGACCGGGTAAGGAAGGCAGATTTCCTTCCCTAAGGGAACCAGATGGGTTTTCCTGACAATTAACAATGGTTTCATGGCGGCACGGTGGCACAGTGGGTTAGCACTGCTGCCTCACAGCGCCAGGGACCCGGGTTCGATTCCCGGCTTGGGTCACTGCCTGTGCGGAGTCTGCACGTTCTCCCCCCGTGTCTGCATGGGTTTCCTCCGGGTGCTCCGGTTTCCTCCCACAGTCCGAAAAGATGTGCAGGTTAGGGGGATTGGCCGTGCTAAATTGTCCCTTCGTGTCCAAAGATGTGTGGGTTAGGTGGATTGGCCGTGCTAAATTGCCCCTTAGTGTCCAAAAGATGTGCAGGTTAGGTGGATTGGCCGTGCTAAATTGTCCCTTCGTGTCCAAAGATGTGTGGGTTAGGTGGATTGGCCATGCTAAATTGCCCCTTAGTGTCCAAAAGATGTGCAGGTTAGGTGGATTGGCCGTGCTAAATTGTCCCTTCGTGTCCAAAGATGTGTAGGTTAGGTGGATTGGCTATGCTAAATTGCCCGGGGTGCTGGTTCACAGATCAAGTGGGAAGGCAAATGGTATGTTGGCCATCAACGTAAGGGGATTTAAGTACAGGAGTAAAGATGTCTCGCTGCAGTTGCATAGTGCCTTGGTGGGTTCCACCTGGAATATTGCCTTCAGTTTTGGTCTCCTTATCTACGGAAGGGAGTGTGACTGAAGCACCCCTCCCCATGGGATGAGGGGCGGATTGAGCAAACTGGACTTTGTGTTCCTTAGACTGGAGCAGTTGTCCCCAACCTGTGGTCCGCGGATCTCTGGCGGACTGCGAGAGTACTGCAGGTGGACAGAGTGGTGAAGAAGGCATTCGGCACGCTTGGTTTCATTGGTCAGAACATTGAATACAGGAGTTGGGACGTCTTGTTGAAGTTGTACAAGACATTGGTAAGGCCACACTTGGAATACTGTGTACAGTTCTGGTCACCCTATTATAGAAAGGATATTATTAAACTAGAAAGAGTGCAGAAAAGAGTTACTAGGATGCTACCGGGACTTGATGGTTTGAGTTATAAGGAGAGGCTGGATAGACTGGGACTTTTTTCTCTGGAGCGTAGGAGGCTGAAGGGTGATCTTATAGAGGTCTATAAAATAATGAGGGGCACAGATCAGCTAGATAGTCAATATCTTTTCCCAAAGGTAGGGGAGTCTAAAACTAGAGGGCATAGGTTTAAGGTGAGAGGGGAGAGATACAAAAGTGTCCAGAGGGGCAATTTTTTCACACTGAGGGTGGTGAGTGTCTGGAACGAGCTGCCAGAGGCAGTAGTAGAGGCGGGTACAATTTTAAAAAGCATTTAGACAGTTACATGGGTAAGATGGGTATAGAGGGATATGGGCTAAACACGGGGCAATTGGGATTAGCTTAGGGGTTCAAAAAAAGGGGCAGCATGGACAAGTTGGGCCGAAGGGCCTGTTTCCATGCTGTAACCCTCTATGACCTCTGCTGCACAGAGGTATATCAGCACCTTGTGTCTCAAAGTATAGAATCATAGAATCCCGACAGTGCAGAAGGGGGCCATTTGGCCCATCGAGTCTGCATCGACCACAATCCCACCCAGGCCCTATCCCTGTAACTCCATGTATTTACCCTGCTCATCCCCCTGACACTAAGGGGCAATTTAGCAGGCCAATCCAACTAACCTACACATCTTTGGACACTAAGGGGCAATTTCTGCGTGAGTTTCCTCCTGGTGCTCCGGTTTCCTCCCACAGTCCAAAGATGTGCAGGTTAGGTGGATTGGCTATGCTAAATTGCCCCTTAGTGTCCAAAGATGTGCAGGTTAGGTGGATTGGCTATGCTAAATTGCCCCTTAGTGTTTAAAGATGTGCAGGTTAGGTGGATTGGCCATGCTAAATTGCCCCTTAGTGTCCAAAGATGTGCAGGTTAGGTGGATTGGCCATGCTAAATTGCCCCTTAGTGTCCAAAGATGTGCAGGTTAGGTGGATTGGCCATGCTAAATTGCCCCTTAGTGTCCAAAGATGTGCAGGTTAGGTGGATTGGCTATGCTAAATTGCCCCTTAGTGTCCAAAGATGTGCAGGTCAGGTGGATTGGCCATGCTAAATTGCCCCTTAATGTCCAAAGATGTGCAGGTTAGGTGGATTGGCCGTGCATAATTGCCCCTTAGTGTCCAAAGATGTGCAGGTTAGGTGGATTGGCCATGCTAAATTGCCATTTAGTGTCCAAAGATGTGCAGTTCGGGTGGATTGGCTATGCTAAATTGCCACTTAGTGTCCAAAGGTGTGTAGGTTAGGTGGATTGGCCATGCTAAATTGCCATTTAGTGTCCAAAGATGTGTAGGTTAGGTGGATCGGCCATGCTAACTTGCCATTTAGTGTCCAAAGATGTGTAGGTTAGGGTGGATTGGCCATGTTAAATTGCCCCTTAGTGTCCAAAGATGTGCAGGTTAGGTGGATTGGCTATGCTAAATTGCCCCTTAGTGTCCAAAGATGTGCAGGTCAGGTGGATTGGCCATGCTAAATTGCCCCTTAATGTCCAAAGATGTGCAGGTTAGGTGGATTGGCCGTGCATAATTGCCCCTTAGTGTCCAAAGATGTGCAGGTTAGGTGGATTGGCCATGCTAAATTGCCATTTAGTGTCCAAAGATGTGCAGTTCGGGTGGATTGGCTATGCTAAATTGCCACTTAGTGTCCAAAGGTGTGTAGGTTAGGTGGATTGGCCATGCTAAATTGCCATTTAGTGTCCAAAGATGTGTAGGTTAGGTGGATCGGCCATGCTAACTTGCCATTTAGTGTCCAAAGATGTGTAGGTTAGGGTGGATTGGCCATGTTAAATTGCCCCTTAGTGTCCAAAGATGTGCAGGTTGGGTGGATTGGCCGTGCTAAATTGCCCCTTAGTGTCATGGGGACAAGCTAGGCTAAATGCTAAAGGGCCTGGGTGGGATTGTGGTCGGTGCAGACTCGATGAACCGCGTGGCCTCCTTCTGCACTGAAGGGATTCTATTTTCTATGTTTCAATGTTGACATTATTATTTGCGATGTAATTTGGTTCACATCCTCGTGTACGATAATCCGCACTGTATTTGTGAGTGGACAACTAGAATTAGTTGCATTTTCAATAGCCCACTGATATATAAGTTTGACTCCCGTCCCTCAAAGGCCACGTACGAAATAATGTTTAATATGGCTTGCGTATATCCGCTAAAGCCTTTGACGGTGATCTTTGGTCCGTGTATGGGAAAATGTTGGGGATCGCTGGTCTAGTGTTTAGAAGAATGAGAGGTGAACTGATGGAACCAGACACAATTCTGACAGGGCGTGACAGGGTGGACGGGAATCGGATGTTTCCCCTGATTGGTGGGTCCAGAACCAGGGGCTACAGTCTCCGAGTAAGGGGTTCGGCCATTTTGGATGGAAGTGATGAGGAGGAATTTCTTCACTTGGGAGAGAGAGTGGGTTTTTTATTCATCCGTGGGACATGGGCGTCGCTGGCTGTGCCAGCTTTTGTTGCCCATTCCTAGTTGCCCCTTGAGAAGGTGGTGGGGAGCCGCCATCTTGAATCGCTGCAGTCCACGTTCTGTGGGTTGACCCACAATGCCGTTAGGGAGGGAATTCCAGGATTTTGACTCCAGCAACTGCGAAGGAACGGCCGATTATATTTCCAAGTCGGGATGGTGAGTAGCTTGGAGGGGAACTTGCAGGTAGCGGTGTTCCCATGTATCTGCTGCCCTTGTCCTAGATGGAAATGGTCGTGGGTTTGGAAGGTGCTGTTGAAGGATCTTTGGTGAATTGCTACAGTGCATCTTGTAGATGGGACACACTGCCGCTACTGAGCGTCGGTGGTGGAGGGAGTGGATGTTTGTAGATGGGGTGCCAATCAAAGCGGGGCTGCTTTGTCCTGGATGGTGTCGAGCTTCTTGAGTGTTGTTGGAGCTGCACCCATCCAGGCAAGTGGGGAGTATTCCATCACACTCCTGACTTGTGCCTTGTAGATGGTGGATAGACTTTGGTGAGTTACCAGCCGCAGTATTCCCAGGCTCTGACCTGCTATTGTAGCCACTGGGTTTATGTGGAGAGTCCAGTTGAGTTCCTGGTCAATGGTAACCCCAAGGATGTTGACAGTGAGGGATTCAGTGATGGTTACACCATTGAATGTCAAGGAGCGGTTGTTAGAGTGTCTCTTATTAGTGATGGTCATTGCCTGGCATTTGTGTGGCATGAATGGTACTTGCCACTTGTCAGCCCAAGCCTGGATATTATCCAGATCGTGCTGCGTTTGGACATGGACTGCTTCAGTATCTGCAGAGTCGCGAATAGTGCTGAACATTGTGCAATCATCGGCGAACATCCCCACTTCCGACCTTAAGATGGAGGGAAGGTCATTGATAAAGCAACTAAAGATTGTTGGGACGAGGACCCTAACCCTGAGGGACTCCTGCGGTGATGTCCTGGAGCTGAGATGACAGACCCTCCACAACCATCTTCCTATGTACCAGGTATGACTCCAACCAGCAGAGAGTTTGCCCCCTGACTCCCATTGATTCCAGTTTCGCTAGGGCTACTTGATACCACACCCAGTCCATTGCAGCCTTGATGCCCAAGCCTGGATATTGCCCGATCAAAGAACAATACAGCACAGGAACAGGCCCTTCGGCCCTCCAAGCCTGCGCCGCTCATGTGCCCAACTAGACCATTCGTTTGTATCCCTCTATTCCCAGTCTGTTCATGTGGCTATCTAGATAAGTCTTAAACGATCCCAGCGTGTCCGCCTCAATCACCTTGCTTGGCAGTGCATTCCAGGCCCCCACCACCCTCTGTGTAAAATACGTCCCCCTGACATCTGTGTTGAACCTTGCCCCCCTCACCTTGAACCCGTGACCCCTTGTGTTCGTCACCTCCGACCTGGGAAAAAGCTTCCCACTGTTCACCCTATCGATGCCTTTCATAATTTTATACACCCCTATTAGGTCGCCCCCTCATCCTCCGTCTTTCCAGGGAGAACAACCCCAGTTTACCCAATCTCTCCTCATAGCCAAGACCCTCCATACCAGGCAACATCCTGGTAAACCTTCTCTGTACTCTCTCCAAAGCCTTCACGTCCTTCTGGTAGTGTGGCGACCAGAACTGGACGCAGTACTCCAAATGCGGCCTAACCATCGTTCGATACAGCTGCAACATCATATGCCAACTTTTATACTCTATGCCCCGTCCAATAAAGGCAAGCATGCCATATGCCTTCTTGACCATCCTCTCCACCTGTGCTGCCACCTTTAAGGATCTGTGGACTTGTACACCCAGGTCGCTCCGTGTGTCTATACTCCTGATGGTTCTGCCATTTATTGTATAGCTCCCCCTTACATTAGATCTACCAAAATGCTTCACTTTGCATTTATCTGGATTAAATTTCATCTCCCATTTCTCCGCCCAATGTTCCAGCCTATCTATATCCTGCTGTATTCTCTGACAATGTTCATCACTATCCGCAACTCCAGCAATCTTCGTGTCGTCCGCAAACTTTACTGATCACACCAGCTACATCTTCCTCCAAATCATTTATATATATCACAAACAGCAGAAGTCCCAGTACAGAGCCCTGCAGAACTCCACTAGTCACAGACCTCCAACTGGAAAAAGACCCCTCCACTGTTACCCTCTGTCTTCTCTGGCTCAGCCAGTTCTCCACCCATCGAGCTAGCTCACCTTTTATCCCCTGAGATTTAACCTTTTGCACCAGCCTGCCATGAGGGACCTTGTCAAACACTTTACTAAATTCCATATAGACGACATCCACGGCCCTTCCCTCGTCAATCGTTTTTGTCACCTCCTCAAAAAACTCAACCAAATTTGTGAGGCATGACCTCCCTCGTACAAAACCATGTTGTCTATCGCTAATGAGATTATTCAGTTCGAAATGTGTATAGATCCTATCTCTAAGAATCTTCTCCAACAATTTCCCTACCACGGACGTCAAGCTCACCGGCCTATAATTACCCGGGTTATCCCTGCTACCCTTCTTAAATAACGGGAGCACATTCGCTATCCTCCAATCCTCATTCCTCATTGGAAATTCCTACCTCAGAGGACCTGTGGGGGTCTCGGTCATTGTGTAGTTTCAAGGTTGAGATTGTTCTGGAGACGGGTTGACATCGAGGGGATAATGTGGGCAGTGAAGTGGCCCTGAGGTAGGTGCCCTGCCACCATCGAGTTGAATGGGGGAAGCAGGTCTGATGGGCTGAGTGGCCTCCTCCTGTTCCCATGTCCCAAAATCCACTTTGTTACATCAGGGAACACGTCCAAAAGCCCCGTCACTCCTCAGTGACTCCCGCATTGCTCCGCTCCCCTAGAATCATAGAATCCCTACAGTGCAGGAGGAGGCCATTCGGCCCATCGAGTCTGCGCCGACCACAATCCCACCCAGGCCCTATTCCCATAACTACAAGTATTTACCCTGCTAATCCCCTGACAATTTAGCACGGCCAATCCACCTAACCCGCACATCTTTGGACACTAAGGGGCAATTTAGCACAGCCAATCCACCTAACCTGCACATCTTTGGACACTAAGGGGACAATTTAGCACGGCCAATCCACCTAACCTGCACATCTTTGGACACTAAGGGGCAATTTAGCATGACCAATCCACCTAACCCACACATCTTTGGACACTAAGGGACAATTTAGCATGGCCAATCCCCCTAACCTACACATCTTTGGACACTAAGGAGCAATTTAGCATGGCCAATCCCCCTAACTTGCACTTCTTTGGACACTAAGGGACAATTTAGCATGGCCAATCAACCTAACCCACACATCTTTGGACACTAAGGGACAATTTAGCATGGCCATTCCCCCTAACCTACATATCTTTGGACTGTGGGAGGAAACCGGAGCACCCGGAGGAAACCCACGCAGACATGGGGGAGAATCTGCAGACTCCGCAGAGACAGTGACCCAAGCCGTGAATTGAACCCGGGTCCCTGGCGCTGTGAGGCAGCGGTGCTAAATCATGGCATGTCATATAATGTTGAAGTCCAACAGCTTACTGTCCAAAGATGTGCAGATTAGGGGGATTGGCCATGCTAAATTGCCCCTTAGTGTCCAAAGATGTGCGGGCTAGGTGGATTGGCCATGCTAAATGGATCCCTCCTGACCTCTGACAGGGATAATGTGAAGCTGAAGATGAAGATATTATCTCCTGTGGCGCCACGGGAGGGGGGGTGGATACAAGACCCCGGTGGGAGGGCGTGAAAAGAGGTCAGAGGTCACCCGGTGCCACACGAACAAGTTACTGACAAACCTGTCCACTCCTTTGTTAGTTTCGACGTTGTATTTTATTGGGATTTTCCCGTAAAAAGATTGGCTGAGAAATAATAAAAAAAAACCACAGATACGTATCGTAGAACAGAACCCGGGGACGCACGACGCAGCCAGCATGCGATGTCCCTTAGCCCCACGCAGCTTCAGGCAGGAGAGGAGTCAGCTGAGGGTACCGGGGGCGGTGGGAGGGGAAGGGGGTGGGCGTCGGAGAGGAGACTGGGTACGTCTGCCTCAGGCCGATGCCTGGAAGAGGGAGGAGGGGGGGGGGGGGGTGGGGGGTGGGGAGAGGTTGAAGGGGGGGAATGGGGCAAAAGGGGGGAAGCTTGTGTCCATCATCCGAACGGCAGAAGGCACTTGGGCGCGGAAGCCCGGACGAAGGAGGTTTCAGCGGGAGTTGGGGCCTTGGCGTGTCCTTCATGTAAACATAGTCAACGTGAGCCACTGTGGAACCAACAGAGAGTCAAAGCTTAGAGTTTGTACAGCGGGCACACCGCACGGTACAGCATTGATATACCGTCCCCGTGTGGAAGGAAATCTGCCATCCTTACCCGGTCTGGGCTGCATGTGACTCCAGGCCCACTCGCACGCGCGCCCACGCACAGCAATGTGGTCAACTCGGAGCTGCCCCTTCGAAATAGCCACAGGTGCCACTCAGTTGTTAATTCAAGATGGCGCCTCAGCAACGCCACCCCAGAGGGGGATGGGCTGTAAATGCTGGCCCAATGCCTGCGGTGCCCCCCCCCCGCCCTCCCAGAATTAACGAGAAAGGAAAGGCTTTGGTTTATAAAGAACATGATGTGGAGATGCCGGCGTTAGACTTGGGTAAGCACAGTAAGAAGTCTCACAACACCAGGTTAAAGTCCAACAGGTTTATTTGGTAGCAAATACCATAAGTTTTCGGAGCGCTGCTCCTTCGTCAGATGGAGTGGATATTTGTTCTCCAACAGTGCACAGACACAGAAATCAAGTGACAGAATACTAATTAGAATGCGAATCCCTACAGCCAGCCAGGTCTTAAAGGTACAGATAATGTGGGTGGAGGGAGCATTAAACACAGGTTAAAGAGATGTGTATTGTCTCCAGACAGAACAGCTAATGAGATTCTACAAGCCCAGGAGGCAAGCTGTGGGGGTTACTGATAATGTGACATAAATCCAACATCCCGGTTTAGGCCGTCCTCATGTGTGCGGAACTTGGCTATCAGTTTCTGCTCAGCGACTCTGCACTGTCGTGTGTCGTGAAGGCCGCCTCGGAGAACGCTTACCTGAAGATCCAAGGCTGAATGCCCGTGACCGCTGAAGATGTGTATTGTCTGGAGACAATACACATTTCTTTAACCTGTGTTGAATGCTCCCTCCACCCACATTGTCTGTACCTTTAAGACCTGGCTGGCTGTAGAGATTTGCATTCTAATTAGTATTCTGTAACTTGATTTCTGTGTCTCTGTGCCCTGTTTGAGAGCAGATTTCCACTCCATCTGACGAAGGGGCAGCGCTCCAAAAGCTTATGGTATTTGCTACCAAATAAACCTGTTGGACTTTAACCTGGTGTTGTGAGACTTCTTACTTATAAAGGACAGCCAGATCTTTGCTTCTTGTGGTCCAGTTGTTGCTTGGAGCTCCTCCTCTCAGCTGTCACGGAACATCAAGTCATGGCATGTGTCACAATACCATGGTCCATCATGGTCCATCATTGTACATCATGGTGTATCATACAATATCACGGCATGTCACGTCATGATACTTCATGGCATGTCACGGAATATCATGGTATGTCATGATACATCATGGCAACTCATATAATGTTGAAGTCCAACAGCTTTATTTGGCAGCTTTCGGAGTCTCAGACTCCTACATCAGGTGAGTTAACCTGGTGTTGTGAGACTTCTTACTGTGCTTACCCCAGTCCAACGCTGGCATCTCCACACCAAGTCATATAATGTCCTGGCATGTCACAAGAAGTCACAGTATGTCACGTAATGTCATGTCTCACAGCGCCAGGGACCCGGGTTCGATTCCCGGCTTGGGTCACTGTCTGGGTGGAGTCTGCACGTTCTCCCCCCGTGTCTGCGTGGGTTTCCTCCGGGTGCTCCGGTTTCCTCCCACAGTCCGAAAGATGTGCCGGTTAGGGTGCATTGGCCGTGATAAATTGCCCCTTAGTGTCCAAAGATGTGCAGGTTAGTTGGATTGGCCATGCTAAATTGCCCCCTTAGTGTCCAAAGATGTGCAGGTTAGGTGGATTGTCCATGCTAAATTGCCCCTTAGTGTCCAAAGATGTGAAGGTTAGGTGGATTGGCCATGCTAAATTGGCCCTTAGTGTCCAAAGATGTGCAGGTTAGGTGGATTGGCCATGCTAAATTGCCCCTTAGTGTCCAAAGATGTGAAGGTTAGGTGGATTGGCCATGCTAAATTGCCCCTTAGTGTCCAAAGATGTGCAGGTTAGGTGGATTGGCCATGCTAAATTGCCTCTTAGTGTCCAAAGATGTGAAGGTTAGGTGGATTGGCCATGCTAAATTGTCCCTTAGTGTCCAAAGATGTGCAGGTTAGGTGGATTGGCCATGCTAAATTGTCCCTTAGTGTCCAAAGATGTGCAGGTTAGGTGGATTGGCCATGCTAAATTGCCCCTTAGTGTCCAAAGATGTGCAGGTTAGGTGGATTGGCCATGCTAAATTGTCCCTTAGTGTCCAAAGATGTGTTGGTTAGAGGGATTGGCCATGCTAAATTGCCCCTTAGTGTCCAAAGGTGTGTAGGTTAGAGGGATTGGCCATGCTAAATTGCCCCTTAGTGTCCAAAGATGTGCAGGTTAGGTGGATTGGCCATGCTAAATTGCCTCTTAGTGTCCAAAGATGTGAAGGTTAGGTGGATTGGCCATGCTAAATTGCCTCTTAGTGTCCAAAGATGTGAAGGTTAGATGGATTGGCCATGCTAAATTGCCCCTTAGTGTCCAAAGATGTGCGGGTTAGGTGGATTGGCCATGCTAAATTGCCCCTTAGTGTCCAAAGATGTGCGGGTTAGGTGGATTGGCCATGCTAAATTGCCCCTTAGTGTCCAAAGATGTGCGGGTTAGGTGGATTGGCCGTGTTAAATTGCCCCTTAGTGTCAGGGGGGTGAGCAGGGTAAATATTTGGGGTTACGGGAGTAGGGCCTGGGTGGGATTGTGGTCAATGCAGACACGATGGGCCGAATGGCCTCCTTCTGCACAGCAGAGATTCGATGATACATCATGGAATGTCATATAAAGACATGGAATATCAAGGCATGCCTTCATATGTCATGGTATGTCATATAATGTCGTCACATGTCATGGTATGCCATCGTACATCATGGCATGTCATATAATGTTGTGGTATGTCATACTGTCATGGCATGTCATCATACATGATGGAATGTCATGGTATGTCGGGAGGCACGGTAGCACAGTGGTTAGCACTGCTGCTTCACAGCTCCAGGAACCTGGGTTCGATTCCCGGCTTGGGCCACTGTCTGTGTGAAGTGTGCACATTCTCCTCGTGTCTGCGTGGGTTTCCTCCGAGTGCTCCGGTTTCCTCCCACACTCCAAAGATGTGCGGGTTAGGTTGATTGGCCATGCTAAATTGCCCCTTAGTGTCCTGGGATGCGTGGGTTAGAGGAATTAGTGGGTAAAATATGTAGGGATATGGGGGTAGGGCCTGGGTGGGATTGCGGTCAGTGCAGACTCGATGGGCCGAATGGCCTCTTTCTGTACTGTAGGGTTTCTGTGATTCGCTATGTCACACCCAGCTTGCATCATCCTCACACCCACTGGTCCACAGCCCCCTTCGTGATGTCCATCATCCAACCACACCCAGGCTAATGTCTGGTTTTGTACACCCATTCCTTTCTAATATCCTTTGAGTGCCTCTGTTTAATATTCTGATTAATATTAACATGAAATATTAATTCTATAATATCAACACTAAATTATTAATATTCTTTTGAGTGTATCTGCTTTTCCAGACTATTAATTCTTCCCCACAGTCAGCTTATATTGGGGCCAGGTTGACAGATCTTAACCCATAGTATACAAGTCCATAAGATATAGGAGCAGATTTAGGCCAGTCGGCCCATCGAGTCTGCCCCGTCATTCGATCGTATGTCCAAAAATGAGCAGGTTAGGTGGATTGGCCATGCTAAATTGTCCCTTCGTGTCGAAAGATGTGCAGGTTAGGTGGATTGGCCATGCTAAATTGTCCCTTAGTGTCCAAAGATGTGCAGGTTAGGTGGATTGGCCATGCTAAATTGTCCCTTAGTGTCCAAAGATGTGCAGGTTAGGTGGATTGGCCATGCTAAATTGTCCCTTAGTGTCCAAAGATGTGCAGGTTAGGTGGATCGGCCATGCTAAATTGTCCCTTCGTGTCCAAAGATGTGCAGGTTAGGTGGATTGGCCATGCTAAATTGTCCCTTCATGTCCAAAGATGTGCGAGTTAGGTGGATTGGCCGTGCTAAATTGTCCCTTAGTGTCCAAAGATGTGCGGGTTAGGTGGATTGGCCATGCTAAATTGTCCCTTAGTGTCCAAAGATGTGCAGGTTAGGTGGATTGGCCATGCTAAATTGCCCCTTAATGTCCAAAGATGTGAAGGTTAGGTGGATTGGCCATGCTAAATTGCCCCTTAGTGTCCAAAGATGTGCGGGTTAGGTGGATTGGCCATGCTAAATTGCCCCTTAGTGTCCAAAGATGTGCAGATTACGGGGATTGGACATGCTAAATTGCCCCTTAGTGTCCAAAGATGTGAAGGTTAGGTGGATTGGCCACGCTAAATTGCCTCTTAGTGTCCAAAGATGTGCAGGTTAGGTGGATTGGCCATGCTAAATTGTCCCTTAGTGTCCAAAGATGTGCAGGTTAGGTGGATTGGCCATGCTAAATTGCCCCTTCGTGTCCAAAGATGTGCAGATTACGGGGATTGGCCATGCTAAATTGCTAATTAGTGTCAGGGGATTATCAGAGTAAATATGTGGGATTACGGGGATGGGGCCGGGGTGGGATTGTGGGTCAGTACAGACACGATGGGCCGGATGGCCTCCTTCTGCGCTGTACGGATTCTAATGATTCTATAACCAAAAAGAAGAGCTTTGAATTTTATTATAGAAAGGATGTTATTAAAC
>NW_027592503.1:10000-52520 GCF_964213995.1 Mustelus asterias | reverse complement strand
AATCCTCTTGCTCTCTCCCACCTGCTGAAGACAATGCGGTTCTTCCCGCTCTCCCTGCGGCCGGCCCGGAGCTCCAGGCGGGGAGAATCCCAGCGCCAGCAGCCCGCTCCACAGCCGCTCCTTCCGCCAGTCGCCGGGGCCCGACATGGCACCCAGACTGTTTCCCGCTCTCGGGTTGCTGTCACTCCGCACTGGGGCAGGGGCGCGCGCGCTCTCCCCCGGGGACTCTCGCTGTCCTCCCGCCTCCTGAACTTCAACCGTCCCAGCTCCCGCACAGCCAATCACAGCCCAGCTCCCTCACAGCCAATCACAGCCCAGCTCCCTTCACAGCCAATCACAGCCCTGCTCCCTGACAGCCAATCACAGCCCAGCTCCCTCACATCCAATCACAGTCCTGCTCCCCTACAGCCAATCACAGCCCAGTTCCCTCACAGCCAATCACAACCTGCTCCTTCACAGCCAATCAGAGAGGTTGTCTTTGCTTCAGCCGAAGCGGTTGCTGAGGGAAGCTGGTGAGGGTGAGCTGTGCGTTGCTGCTGATTTTCTCTGCATGTTTCACCATTTCGGGGGCCAGCAGAACAACATCGGCATGGTGGTTATCAGAGGGAATAGCATCATCATGTTAGAAGCCTTGGAGCGGGTATAGTGAAAACAACTCTGGACCTGGAAACACGGCAAGATCCACACACAAACACATGGTTAAAGATGGGAATTAGTCAGTTCATGAGGTTCAAGCTGTTATTTCTGTGAATAACAAAAATTGTTGCACTCACATTCTGTAAAGCATCAAATTAAAGTTTAGCTAAAATATAACATTTTAAATTTCAAATCAATTTGGCCTTGAAATTACAACATGTGATACTAGTTGTATGTTTAAAATGTTCCTCTGAAATTCTTCTTTGGTTATTAAGTGGAGATTCACCCCTCAACCCCCCCACCCTACACAGGCGAAAATAGAGAAGCTCGGCTTACTGGACAAACAAGTCAAGCATTTGAATGCTCGTACCGTGTGGCAAGTCTCTTGCAAACTGTATCTTGGGTATTTGCTTTAGATTTCTAACTGCAATTATTCAAACCTGAGCATTTTTATTTTGATGGACTGAAATAGAACTGCATGTATTATTAAAAATGTCAAGATGGGCAGGAAACATTTCCAATGGTTCTACAACTTATCCAGTATCGCACAAAAATAAGTGATATGAATGTGAAAATTTGGCATCATAGAAACCCTACAGTGCAGAAGGAGGCCATTCGGCCCATCGAGTCTGCACCAATCACAATCCCACCCAGGCCCTACCCCCATATCCCTACATATTCTACACATCTCAGGACACTAAGGGGCAATTTTAGCACAGCCAATCAACCTAACCCACACATCTTTGGACTGTGGGAGGAAACTGGAGCACCCGGAGGAAACCCACGCAGACACAAGGAGAATGTGCAAACTCCACACAGACAGTGACCCAAGCCAGCAATCGAACCCAGGTCCCTGGAGCTGTGAAGCAGCAGTGCTAACCACTGTGCTACCGTGCCGCTCTCAGATGAGAATGAACAAATCTGATGAAGTAAAATACTGGACACTTCAACTGTGAGAAAAGTGGATGGTGGGTGGAGTGGTTTTCAATATGGGATTAATTGATGATCTCATAGTGAAGGCAGAGAGAGGATTGGGTCATAGAATTGCAGATAAGATTAAGGAAATCCTCAAAGTATTTTGTAAGTGTATTAAGAGCAAGAAAATGACCAGGGAAAGACTGGGGCCCGTTAGAGACCAAAAGAGCAATCTGCATGGAGCCAGAGGACGTGGGCGAGGTCTTAAATGAATATTTTCCATCTGAGTTCACCAAGGAGAAATACATTGTAGCTGGAGGTTTCAGTTGGAACAATGAATTTCTAGAGCATGTTAAGATTTAATGAGGAGGTGATAGATGTTTTAGTGGGCATAAAAATGCATAAATCCCCAGGGCTGATAAGATGTATCCCAGGCTGCTATGGGAGGAGATTGCAGGGGCCCTGATGGAGATATTTAAATCTGCTGGCCACAGATGAAGTGCCAGATAATTTCAGACCATGAACTCTTCTTTTTGTTTCAATTCTTTTTGCCATGTGCCAATTTGAATCTTGTTTTTCATATTTTTGCTTTCTTACAGCTGATCATTATTCTAGTATTTATGCTCATTCTTGCCAGATACTTTGTATTTACTACAATCATTATCACTATACCATGATATCCTTGTCATTTAATCTCTTCCACCCTCTACCTGATTTCCGACTTCTGTTTTGTTCTTCCGCTCTGACAGACAAACGTCATCATATTTCTATCTTCCTTTAGTTCGGAAGTTATACTTGGATTTAAAATGTTAATCTGGTTTCTCCCTCTACAGATGCCCTCAGAACTGCTGAGTATTTTCAATACTTTATTATAATTGCAGCATTAATCAGCAGTGGTAAAACAGAGAAAATTGCACATTTTCAAAAGAAAGAACTGAAGGCAGAGTTCATGGGAAATAGGGTTTCTGAGATGGGAATGGGTATGGCTATGCAGGGATTTGAATATGTTTGTCCACATCGAATGCTGATCAGTTAACTACACATTTACCCCAGAGTCCAAGTTCTGATGTAACAGCCAATACAACTTGCTCATTGCAAGGATTCACACACACACAGACCTGCAAAAAACATCAGTGCAGAAGATACCTTTTTTCAGTACCAGGGTCCGGTGGGGGTGGGGGGACGGTGGTGGTTGTAAGAGGTAGTCAAGTTTCTGTCGTTACTGAGAAGTTTGGCTCGGACTTTTCAGACTAACATTTCCTGGGTAGTCAGAACTGTCCATTGCCTGGAGTTGAAGATATTCAGAGCAGATCCCGGGAGCTGGGGAATTACCTGTTGCAAGTTTAAACTTCCAGGGCAATACCTGCAGAGGTCAATGTGTCAGGAATTCTGTGGAGTCCCAACACCCACCTTGGGTTGTATGTCTGGTCTGGCTAGATAATCTGGGTCAATGAGAATTTGAAATCGGAAGCATTGCCCTAACGTAGTTCCAGGAATAATAGATGAACATAGAACATAGAACATAGAACATTACAGCGCAGAACAGGCCCTTCGGCCCACGATGTTGCACCGACCAGTTAAAAAAAAACTGTGACCCTCCAACCTAAACCAATTTCTTTTCGTCCATGAACCTATCTACGGATCTCTTAAACGCCCCCAAACTAGGCGCATTTACTACTGATGCTGGCAGGGCATTCCAATCCCTCACCACCCTCTGGGTAAAGAACCTACCCCTGACATCGGTTCTATAACTACCCCCCCTCAATTTAAAGCCATGCCCCCTCGTGCTGGATTTCTCCATCAGAGGAAAAAGGCTATCACTATCCACCCTATCTAAACCTCTAATCATCTTATATGTTTCAATAAGATCCCCTCTTAGCCGCCGCCTTTCCAGCGAAAACAATCCCAAATCCCTCAGCCTCTCCTCATAGGATCTCCCCTCCATACCAGGGGATGAATAGGGCTTGGAGCAGCAGAATCTGGGTTAAACTCAGGTTTAAGAAAGGATGAAGGCAGATATCAGCCAAGTGAATATTAGAATCATCGAGGCTGCAGTAATACAAACCTGGGTTAAGGCAGGGTAGCGAAAGGCAATGTTACATCAGTGTACAAAATAAGTAATTATGTTTAAATAACTTGGCATTCTACTAAACTTCTGAAGGAATTTATATCTAATTAGTGGTTTAACATCTTGCAACAAGTTTAACAGCAGTTACTTTATAATGTTAACATTTCCTTCTATCTTCAGTCAAACCAGGAATATTAAAATTCCCAGCATAAAAACCGCTAACTCTGTCAGTTGGGCTCAGAAAGATCAGTCTGAAAAATTGAGCAGCCACGGTTAAGTGCATATATAATGAAATTCAAACTTCAAGAAGCTTCCTAAAGAAGGAATGCTCTACCACTATCAATAATTTGTGTTTAATCCCCTTCCCATCTTAAGTGATTAAATCAGAAATTGATGTTGCAAAAGAACAAAAACTATGGGTGTTTAGGCATCATGACAATTGTGCAGCTGCTCAGATTGTTTCTCTACTGGGGGCTCAGTGTCCCTTTCCTGCTGGGACCCGTTCAGTTGTGGGTAAAAGGGACCCACCAGCCAATTCAGAGGTGTGTTATTCACCAGGTAGTCCATCACTCCATCCAGTGAGTCTTTCATTTTAGAGAGTTGATCCTTGCTTGTGGAGAGGATCTGGCTAGAAAGTTCTTTGAAGGATGTTTTATTCTTGAATGTGAGGTATATCTCTCTTGCCAAAAGATTTAGAGAGTGAGCCTGTTCTTGAATATTCTGTGGTAAACCCTGAATGATGCTCACAAGCACCAGCCCAGTTGTCAGTAATTGTTGACTAAGATTCTGAGCAATAGCCAGAGAACGAGATTCAATTTGCTATATAAAGAAAAAACAAGAGTTATATTTGAGGAGAGCTTTCTGCTGGATTTACCTGTATCCCCCTCCCATATCATGATGCTATCGCCTCAGAAACAGTCCATAGAAAAGCCATGAGAAATAATTTCCAGCTTAAAGAGCTTCAGCTATTCAGGTTCATTGGGTCCTCAGTATTTACTGAACAGTGTGGACTTCAGTGGCAGCGTCACTAGTGATAGTTTGATGCAGGTTAGCAGATCAGAGGAACAGGGGACACAAGTTTAAATTGTGCAAAAATAGGAATTGACTGGGTAGTGGGTGATTTTCGCTCCAGAGAATAGTGAGCCTATTTAAGAGTACATTAGATGATTACTTGAATAGAAATAATGTGCAGGGGAATGGCACTAAGTCATGATGCTCGTTTGGAGAGCTGGGACAGACAAAATGGGCCAAATGGCCTCCCTCTGCACTGTAACAATTGTGTGATGGGTGCGGATTCCACTTTCAATAAAGGAGCTAGACTAGGACAGAAATCACATCACATGAAAGACAAGTGTCTGAGAACACTTGATCCATGCAATCTCCTGGACTAGGTTAGGCCTCCTGAGATTATGAAGAGGAATTTTCCCAGAGTACTTTCCCCTCCTATAGATCCAAAGATGTGCAGGTTAAATGGATTAACCATGCTAAATATGTGGAGTTACAGGGATAGGGCAGAGGAGAGGCCTGGGTAAGATGCTGTCAGAGAGTTGGTGCAGACTCGATGGGCCGAATGGCCTGTTTAGCATTGCAGGGATTCTATGATTCTATATAGCTGTTTGGTTTTGAACTATTCCAAATTACATAGTTGCTGGGGGTAGCAAGATGCATCGAGCCATATAGTTTCAGCTAGCAAGAATAGAACACTTGATAGATTAGCTGGCCTTTTCCTTCTTGATTTTGCATACTAACCTGCTTTTAATTTTTAAAATGTGCGATACAATGAATGAATCACAAAGATGGTTAAAAACAAGTTGTAAATTTACACATCAGGCCAGTAACTTTTTTAAATTCATTCATAGGATGTGGGGTGTCACTGGCAGGGCCAGCATTTATTGCCTATCCCCAATTGCCTTTGAACTAAATGGCTTGTGAGGCCATTTCAGAGAGCAGTTATGAGTCCACCGCATTACTGTGGGTCTGGATCACATCTAGTCGAGGCCAGACCTGGTAGGAATGGCAGATTTCTTCCCAAAAGGATATCAGTGAACTAGATGGGTTTTTACAATTGACAATTGATTGTGCACGAATCGCAAAACCTCAGTCTGCAGGTGCAGCAGGTGATCAAGAAGGCGAATGGAATGTTGGCCTTTATCGCGAGGGGGATAGACTATAAAAGCAGGGAGGTCTTGCTGCAACTATACAAGGCACTGGTGAGGCCGCAACTGGAGTACTGTGTGCAGTTTTATAGAGTCATAGAGGTTTACATCATGGAAACAGGCCCTTTGGCCCAACTTGTCCATGCCGCCCTTTTCTTTTTTAAAAACCCCTAAACTAATCCCAATTGCCCACATTTGGCCCATATCCCTCTATACCCATCGTACCCATGTAACTGTCTAAATGCTTTTTAAAAGATAGAATTGTACCTGCCGCTACGACTACCTCTGGCAGCTTGTTCCAGACACTCACCACCCTCTGTGTGAAAAAATTGCCCCTCTGGACACTATTGTATCTCTCCCCTTAAAATGTGATGACTCACTGTTGTACACACTGGGATCCTGTCTCTGGTGCCACTCAAGTCTGATTCCTACCTGTTCTCTAAATGCACACTGCCCCCCTGGCCCACATAGCAGTGAGGGTTGGGGATGCAAGTGTGTGGGGCAATCAGTCAGGGGCGCCATGGGGGGAGAGCGGGGGGGGGGAGGGGGGGGGTGTCAAGGAGTCCAGTTTCACTAAGGGTCTGGTAGATGTTGGGGAAGGTAGGGCAGGCACTCTGTAACATGTGGCCGAGTTTTGCACAGTACAACAGTCAACGCCTCGAAGCATGGGAATGGGGAGCACTCAGCTCTGTAGGGGAGAATCAGGAGACACATTAGTCACAGCTGTGAGGTGCAAAGAAAAATTTATTGTGCTCTTAACATTAGTGACGAAGAAACCCTGACTACCGGTGACCTTCACCTGTGCCCTCTTAGTGAACCTGCAACTTTCTAACTTTGTGTGGCCTACTGCTTCTTCTGGGTGTTCCCCCAGGATGCACATCGGAGGTGGAGGTGTCCAGCTGTAATCCCTGTTGCCTGGGATGTCCCTGGGTGGCCAGCAGCTGGAGGGCCCCGGCTGACTTGCGGATGACACTACTTCTGTGCCACCCTGTTCATCTAGCTGGCCCTGAGATGCCCCAGTGTGAGGAAGAGGGGAATCGTAATGTCTTGGGACATCCGGAATCTCCTGGGTGGAAGGCCCCTGCGTGGGCTCAAGCCCTTCCTCCTCCCTTGGGGTGCCTAGAGGCCCTGGGGACACTCCACGGGGCACCAGGTTAGCTGGACTGAGCTCCAGAAGCTCCAGTGTCACCTGGCTCTGCGAGTCCTGGAGGCCCAGATGCATCTGCCCCATGGTCTGTGATCCCTTAGTTTTGGTCCCCTTATTTGCGAAAGGATATATTGGCCTTGGAGGGAGTGCAGAGAAGGTTCACCAGGTTGATACCGGAGATGAGGAGAGATTGAACAGATTGGGTCTGTACTCGTTGGAGTTTAGAAGGCTGAGGGGTGATCTTATAAAGACATATAAGACAAGGAAGGGGCTGGATAGGGTAGAGGTAGAGAGATTCTTTCCACTTAGAAGGGAAACCAGAACTAGAGGGCACAGCCTCAAAATAAGTGGGGGCCGGTTCAGAACAGAGTTGAGGGGGAACTTCTTCTCTCAGAGGATAGTGAATCTCTGGAATTCTCTGCCCACTGAAGTGGTGGAGGCTTCCTCATTGAATATGTTTAAATCACGGGTAGATAGTTTTCTGATCGATAAGGGATATGGGGAGCAGGCGGGTAAGTGGAACTGATTCGCTTCAGATCAGCCATGATCTTGTTGAATGGCGGGGCAGGCTCGAGGGGCTAGATGGCCTACTCCTGCTCCTATTTCTTATGTTCTTACAATGGTTTCATGGCCATTAGACTTTTAATTCTAGATTTTTACTGATTTCAAATTTCACCATCTGCCATGGTGGGATTCAAACCTGGGTCCTGGATTACTGGTCCAGTGACCACCGCCTCCCCCTCATTTAAAAAAGACTGCTACAGCATGCAAACCTACCTCTTCTGCATGAGATTCACAATCTTCATTTTCCAGATTAGATTTTCTCCATTCTACCCATGTCCAGTATAGCTTATCCTGGGCATCATGGATTTTTTTGTTTGCTGTGCTGATATTTTTATTGGCATACTCTACCTGCAACACCAAGAACAGGATATTGTGATTGTGCATTGCATCTTGGCATAGGTGCAGGATTTAATCTGGATATTGGTCATGGCCACCAATACTCAATGTATACAAAAACAACCACCGAAACATCAATATTTCATTTTACACCCACGAAGCATTAACCCGAGTACTGCAACAGGTAGACTTCCCTTGAAATTGCGATTCGTAAACACCATATAAATTCTAAACTAAACATTAAAGTGCTGCAAACAGTTCCTTTTGCAGTGAAAATGTAAAGTTCTACATTTTTAGCAAGCTGAATCAGAGGTAATTTCACTAGTCATGTCTGAATTAGTCAAACACGGCAACTTGTGCACTCACCAGAACAATGGTATGGCGCAGCTGAGAAATTGCCTCTTGACCACGTTGCTTAGCATTGTGAACTTTAACAATGGCCTGCTGATAGGTTCGCTGGTATACTTTGGTAAAAAGTGATCCCAGCCTGTCAAAAAAACTCTGTTTCAGAGGGTCAACTTCAAATCCATCAATTCTCTTGGTTTCTTTAGCTGCAAATACAAATTTAAAAATACATATTCTACAGCTGGAGTCTGATTATAATCTAGTTCAACACTAAACTGATAATCTCAAAGGCTGGCAAGATGTGACATGGCAGCAGTGAGGACATTAAGAGTTTTCATATCTACTCAAACCATGTTATTGTTAGGAAGTGACTAGCCAGCAGAAAGAGCAATTTTGTTACCCATCTTGAACATGAGATTTATTTATTTCCATCATAGTTCCATGGAATTCAGTGTCTCAAAAATCATAGCAAGGTTACCTGACTCACTCACAATAACAACATCCATTAACTTAATTAGATTGGAAAAATGCAATTTTGCAACAGCTTTTAAACAGAATTCTGATTAGTTCTGCCTGCACCCAGTACAAACATTGCATCTCAGCTGAAGGCATTTGAAAAAGTTACCAAAACCAAACCATTGCAAGTTAACATTCACTATTAAGTTTGACATTAGACAGAGGAGCAGGGGCATATATTCTGAAACTAGTGAACAACTGCTGGTTGCTCAGATCAGCAGAATCTCCGGCAGCTGTCTGGACAAGGGGCAGTAGTGACACTGGATTTATTGCAGCATCTTTCAGGGATATGTCCTCCACTTGAATCATGAAGAATTCCTGCCCCAATTCTCTGCACACCTACCAGCTGCAGAGAGATTTTAAATGCCTCCGTTGAGACCTTCAATATATTAGCAGTGGATGGAACGTTTTAAAGTTATGTTTTCCAGATGCAATTCCAGAGTCACACTTAAAACAAAGAACAGTACAGCACAGGAAACAGGCCCTCCAAGCCTGTGCCGCTCCTTGGTCCAACTAGACCAATCATTTGTATCCCTCCATTCCCAGGCTGCTCATGTGACTATCCCGGTAAGTCTTAAACGATGTCAGCGTGCCTGCCTCCACCACCCTACTTGGCAGCGCATTCCAGGCCCCCACCACCCTCTGTGTAAAAAACGTCCCTCTGATGTCTGAGTTATACTTCGCCCCTCTCAGCTTGAGCCCGTGACCCCTCGTGATCGTCACCTCCGACCTGGGAAAAAGCTTCTCACTGTTCACCCTATCTATACCCTTCATAATCTTGTATACCTCTATTAGATCTCCCCTCATTCTCCGTCTTTCCAAGGAAAACAACCCCAGTCTACCCAATCTCTCCTCATAGCTAAGACCCTCCATACCAGGCAACATCCTGGTAAATCTTCTCTGCACTCTCTCCAATGCCTCCACGTCCTTCTGGTAGTGCAGCGACCAGAACTGGACGCAGTACTCCAAATGTGGCCTAACCAGCGTTCTATACAGCTGCATCATCAGACTCCAGCTTTTATACTCTATACCCCGTCCTATAAAGGCAAGCATACCATATGCCTTCTTCACCACCTTCTCCACCTGTGTTGCCACCTTCAAGGATTTGTGGACTTGCACACCTAGGTCCCTCTGTGTTTCTATACTCCTGATGACTCTGCCATTTATTGTATAACTCCTCCCTACATTATTTCTTCCAAAATGCATCACTTCGCATTTATCCGGATTAAATTCCATCTGCCACCTCTCTGCCCAATTTTCCAGCCTATCTATATCCTGCTGTATTGCCCGACAATGCTCTTCGCTATCCGCAATTCCAGCCATCTTCGTGTCATCCGCAAACTTGCTGATTACACCAGTTACACCTTCTTCCAAATCATTTATATATATCACAAATAGCAGAGGTCCCAGTACAGAGCCCTGCGGAACACCACTGGTCACAGACCTCCAGCCGGAAAAAGACCCTTCGACCACTACCCTCTGTCTCCTATGGCCAAGCCAGTTCTCCACCCATCTAGCCACTTCTCCTTGTATCCCATGAGCCTTAACCTTCTTGACCAACCTGCCATGTGGGACTTTGTCAAATGCCTTACTGAAATCCATATAGACGACATCCACGGCCCTTCCTTCATCAACCGTTTTTGTCACTTCCTCAAAAAACTCCACCAAATTTGTAAGGCACGACCTCCCTCTTACAAAACCATGCTGTCTGTCACTAATGAGATTGTTCCGTTCTAAATGCACATACATCCTGTCTCTAAGAATCCTCTCCAACAACTTCCCTACCACGGACGTCAAGCTCACCGGCCTATAATTTCCTGGGTTATCCCTGCTACCCTTCTTAAACAACGGGACCACATTCGCTATCCTCCAATCCTCAGGGACCTCACCCGTGTCCAAAGAAGCGACAAAGATTTCCGTCAGAGGCCCAGCAATTTCACCTCTCATCTCCCTGAGCAGTCGAGGATAGATGCCATCAGGCCCTGGGGCTTTGTCAGTTTTAATGTTCCCTAAAAAACCTAACACTTCCTCTCTTGTAATGGAGATTTTCTCTAACGGGTCAACACCTCCCTCCGAGACACTCCCGGTTAACACGCCCCTCTCCTTCGTGAATACCGATGCAAAGTATTCATTTAGGATCTCCCCTATTCCCTTGGGTTCTAAGCATAATTCCCCTCCTTTGTCCCTGAGAGGTCCGATTTTCTCCCTGACAACTCTTTTGTTCCTAACGTATGAATAGAATGCCTTAGGATTCTCCTTAATCCTGCCTGCCAACAACATCTCGTGACCTCTTTTTGCCCTTCTAACTCCCCGTTTGAGATCTTTCCTACTCTCTCTGTATTCCTCCAGAGCTCCATCTGTTTTCAGTTGCCTGGACTTAACGTACGCCTCTCTTTTCATTTTAATCAGATCCTCAATTTCCCTGGTTATCCACGGCTCTCGAATCCTACCTTTCCTATCTTTCCTTTTTACAGGCATATGCCTATCCTGCAGCCTTATCAATAGTTCCTTAAAAGACTCCCACATGCCAGACACGGACTTACCCTTGAACATCCTCTCCCAATCAACATCCACCAATTCCTGCCTAATCCGGCTATAGTCAGCCTTCCCCCAATTTAGCACCCTGCCCGTAGGACAGCACTCATCCTTGTCCATTACTATCCTAAAGTTAACAGAGTTGTGGTCACTATTTGCCACATGTTCCCCTACCGAAACTTTGACGACCTGACCGGGCTCATTTCCCAGAACTAGGTCCAGTATAGCCCCCTCTCTAGTCGGGCTATCTACAAGACTCAATTAAACAGGAACAAATTTTCTAAACATCAGAAATTAAAATAGAATGCATTTTGTAACTAGAAGCATTTCAAGTTTTTCTTGACGTTTTGGACCAGGTTAGAAACATGTACATGAGGTTCAGGAAAATCATTTATTACATCAATTAACTGTACCCAATTGAAAAGTATTAAATGGATCAGTGTATCAAACTACTCCAGCTATTATGCATTCTCTGGCCTTTAAAAAGTTTAACTTGTCTACTATAACAAAATTTCAACACTCCAGCCTTGTGTTGCTCCTGGCCAATTAATTAGACACCAACAATTTCAATCCAAATTAGGCACACATATTAATGCTGCCACAACTGAATTGGGGAATGCAAGGAACTTCCTGCCAAGAGGTGACCAGCAGGACTAATCTCAAAATAAAATCGGAAAGAGAATTTGGAAGTCACAAACAAGGTTTTATTTGGGAGTAAAAATACTTTTTCTCACCTTGTTCATCTTCCGTCAGGGGTAGATAGTGATCCACAAGCACTTCAGAAGTGATCAAGGCAGAATTTACTCCGTTGCTCAACAACTTAGCTATACGCAACTCAAGTACGTGGTTCATGCTGCCATTCACCACAGCTTTGGTCATTTCAATACTTTCGTGGACAGTCTCTTTTGTTTTGTCCACTACCCCGGTAATTTTACTTGCCACAGTCTCCTTGGCACCAGTAACAGCATAGGTTACAATATCTTTGGCATCAGATACTTTAGTAACGACCACATCCTTTGCATTAGCAACAACCTGTTAACAAAATGGCCAGAGCTCACAGGGCTTGTTACAAGTTTGGTCCAAGACACAGGAAATGAGTTTATTCTGCATTTAACACAATCACATTACTCTCAAGACTGCATTCTTGTCCCCATGTGGTGGTCACCATTTTCTCAATGTTTGTGCTTGACATAATAGTATTCAGCTTCCAATGCGGAGTAATCCACCTGATACAATTGTTTTAATTTGAAATCACCATGCTGTAATTCTAGCAGTCTCTTTGAATTAAATACATTTGTCTCTTTCCCTTTGTTTCAACTTGCTAAAGATCGTATCAGACTTGTCTCATCCTCGGCTGTAATTCCTCCCTCTTTTGTCTTATCTTAAGAGCCTGTGATCTCATCACTATAGAGTCATAGAGGTTTACAGCGTGGAAACAGGCCTTCGGCTCATCTTGTCCATGCCACCCTTGTTTTTAGACCATTCAGCTCATCCCAATTGCCTGCATTTGGCCCATATCCCTCTATACCCAACTTATCCATGTAACTGTCTAAATGCTTTTTAAAAGACAAAACTGTAGCCGCCTCTACTACTACCTCTGGCAGCTTGTTCCAGACACTCACTATCCTCTTTGTGAAAAAATTGCCCCTCTGGATCCTTTTGTATCTTTCCCCTCTCACCCTAAACCTATGCCCTCTAGTTTTAGACTCCCCTACCTTTGGGAAAAGATATTGACTATCTAGCTGATCTGTGCCCCTCATTATTTTATAGACCTCTATAAGATCACCCCTAAGCCTCCTACGCTCCAGAGAAAAAAGTCCCAGTCTATCCAGCCTCTCCTTAAAACTCAAACCATCAAGTCCCAGTAGCATCCTAGTAAATCTTTTCTGCACATTTTCTAGTTTAATAATATCCTTTCTATAATAGGGTGACCAGAATTATACACAGCATTCCAAGTGTGGCCTTACCAATGTCTTGTACAACTTCAACAAGACGTCCCAACTCCTGTATTCAATGTTCTGACCAATGAAACCAAGCATGCCGAATGCCTTCTTCACCACTCTGTCCACCTATGACTCCACTTTCAAAGAGCTATGAAACTGCACCCCTAGATCTCTTTCTTAGAATCTTAGAAACCCTACAGTACAGAAAGAGGCCATTCGGCCCATCGCGTCTGCACCAACCACAATCCCACCCAGGCCCTACCCCTATATCCCTCTACATATTTTATCCACTAATCCCTCTAACCTACGCATCCCAGGACACTAAGGGGCAATTTTAGCATGGCCAATCAACCTAACCCACACATCTTTGGACCGTGGGAGGAAACCGGAGCACCCGGAGGAAACCCACGCAGACACGAGGAGAATGTGCAGACTCCACACAGACAGTGACCCGAGCCGGGAATCGAACCCAGGTCCCTGGAGCTGTGAAGCTGCAGTGCTAACCACTGTGCTACCGTGCCGCCCCCTTTGTTCTATTACTCTCCTGTACAATCAGGAAAAACCCTGACGTGGTCTGTTTGCAATTTTTCTGTACCTGGATTTTCCATCGGCTGTTCAACCACAGTAGGTATTGCTACTCTGTGATCCTGCTATATTATTCCCTAGAATGAATTAAATCCCTGCAATGGGCAATGTTTCTTTCATTCATACAACCATTTTCCCATCTTCAAGTTATTCAGTTTATTTTAAACAGAGGAATTTTGCTTGTTTTACCCTGAATACTACTGACCAGAGCCTCTTTCTCTTCAATATTCCTTCTGGACAACAAATATCTTTATCCCACAATATTAGGAATTGACTTGTACCTGTAGGTCTCAAAATTTTAAAGATTTTCTCCATTTTAGTCTGTCCACATAGAAAAACTTTTCCTTTGCACAAAAATTCCTTAAACACATCTGCTACCCGCTGGTCACTCAGCCCTATACCATTTGTGCAGACATTTTACTTCCTATTGTTTGCTCTTTTCTCCTGTCTCTGATTTCATATTTTCCTTTTAAGATTTTTAACTCCAATCACCTTTCCATGTAATCTGGCAACCTGATCTGATGTGGTCCAGTTTATTACAATGAAAGCACTTAACTTTCCTTATATCTCTTATTCCCTCAACATTTCCCAGAGTAGCATGTCAATTACTAGGGGACATAGGTTTAAGGTAAAAGGGGCAAAGTTTAAAGAAGATGTGAGGGACCAGTTTTTTTACTCAGATGGTGGTAAGTGGGTGGCACAGTGGTTAGCACTGTTGCCTCACAGCGTCAGGGACCCAGGCTCAATTCTGGCCTCGGCTGACTGTGTGGAGTTTGCATGTTCTCAATGTGTCTGCGTGGGTTTCTGCCGGATGTTCCGGTTTCATCCCACACTCCAAATATGTGCGGGGTAGGTGGATTGGCCATGGTAAATTGCCCCTTGTCAGGTGAATACGTGGGATTACAGGGATAGGGCTTGGTTGGGATTATTGTCGGTACAGGCTCGATGGGCCAAAAGACCTCCTTGTGCACTGGAGGGATTCTATGATTCTAAACGTAGGATTGAACCATTATAAATTAACTTGTACTTCACAGAAATTGTGATTTCACAAGGGATAAAAATACCAAGAATCAGAAACACTCCCAATTTGCTCCAGAGGCAGTTATCCAGTTGATTTTTTAAAAAAGAAAGCAATTCTTGCATCTGTCCCAATGAGTTCAAGAGACTGGATCGACTGGGCTTGTACTCACTGTAATTTAGAAAAGTGAGAGGGGATCTCATAGAAACATATAAAATCCTGATGAGACTGGACAGGCTGGATGCGGGAAGAATGTTCCCAATGTTGAGAAAGTTCAGAACTCCGGGTCACAGTCTAAGAATAAGGGGTAAGCCATTCAGGACTGAGATGAGGAAAAACTTCTTCACTCAGAGAGTTGTGAACCTGTGGAATTCTCTACCACAGAAAGCTGTTGGGACCAGTTCAATAGATATGTTCAAGAGGGAGCTGGACGTGGCCTTTGTGGCTAAAGGGATCAAAGGGTATGGAGAGAAAGTGTAAGTGGGGTACTGAGGATGTATGATCAGCCATAATCATATTGAATGGTAGCACAGTCTCAAAGGGCCAAATGGCCTCCTCCTGCAACTATTTTCTATGTTTCTATGATTTATACTGCATGAGAAAAAGGTGTGGATTGTTTGGTAAGTTAGCACTGATTGCATTCTCCGTGACAATGCCTCAACCAGTGCCAACCAATCAGCACCCCTTCTCATGTATGAATTGCTGCTCCCTTTGAAATTAGATTTTCTTGCACCTGTCTTGATCAGTGCTTCAGCAGCATGTCTCTTCACAGAAATGCTAAAGCAAATTAGATCTGGCGCCCTCTGCCCCCATCCTCCTCCCTCCCCACATATAACGAGACAAAAATGAGAATCTCAGGTGTTAATGCCAAGTGAACAAGCATTGATTTTGTCTAAGCTGATTTGATTGTTATTGTAACATTGCCAAAATAATGCAATATACCTGATCAGTTTGTTGATGAAGAAAAGGCAGTTTCTGCTCAATTTTGTCTAGTCCATTGCAAGCATAACCATTTGCAAATGCAACTAAAAAAGTTGGAAACAAAGTAGCATTAAAACTTCAAAAACTTGTCAACTAAAGAATATCAAGCATTTACTGATGGACATAATTAACAAAGATAATGGATTAACCTCAAAATCTGTAAAAAAAAAGGTTAAATCTTTAAGAGTTGGTTACTCCCTAAAAGGAGCGGTTTTTCCAAAGTTCAATCAAGTTGTTCAAAGGTGAGTTTAAACATGGTTTTCAGCAAGCAACTTCCTTAGGGATTCATATGTAAATAGAACAGACTGAACTAGCTGAAATGCAACTCAGCAAACTGGCATTTCACAACTAGGTTAAACATTAGCAGTCAAAAATTAGTTTGACAGAGGGGGTGGGACCCAAAGCAAAAGGCAGACCCAAGAGAAGGTTGAGGACAGCACAGAAGTTAAAGAGAGCACATTAAGTAATAAAGACAGTGTCAGTAATTCTAGTACCAGACAGATCAGGCAAAAGCAAGACGGAGAGCAAGGGAAGTCTGGATTAAACTGCATTTATTTCAATGCAAGAGGCTTGACGGGCAAGGCAGGTGAACTCAGGGCATAGATGGATACATGGGACTGGGATATTATAGCAATTACTGAAACATGGCTAAGGGAGGGACACGACTAGCAGCTCAATGTTCCAGGGTACAGATGCTATAGGAAAGATAGAACAGGAGGTGAGAGAGGAGGGGGAGTTGCACTTTTGATTAAGAAAAACATCATGGCTGTACCGTGAGGGGATATATCTGACGGTTCGGCCACTGAGTCTATATGGGTAGAACTGAGAAATAAGAAGGGGGAAATCACTTTGATAGAGTTGTACTATAGACCCCCAAATAGTCGGCGGGAAATTGAGGAGCAAATATGTAAGGAGATTACAGATAGCTCCAAGAAAAATAGGGTGATAATGGTAGGGGATTTTAACTTTCCCAACATTGACTGGGACAGCCATAGTATTAGAGGCTTGGATGGAGAGAAATTTGTTGAGTGTATTCGGGAGGAATTTCTCATTCAGTATGTGGATAGCTCGACTAGAGAGGGGGCAAAACTTAACCTCCTCTTGGGAAATAAGGAAGGGCAGGTGACAGAAGTGTTAGTGAGGGATCACTTTGGGACCAGTGACCATAATTCTATCAGTTTTAAGATAGCTATGGAGAATGATAGGTCTGGCCCAAAGGATAAGATTCTGAATTGGGGCAAGGCCAATTTTGATGGTATCAGGCAGGAACTTTCAACAGTTAATTGGGGGAGTCTGTGGGGAGGCAAAGGAATGTCTGGTAAGTGGGAGGCTTTCAAAAGTTGGTTAACCAGGGTTCAGGCTAAGCACATTCCTCTTGTGAAGGGCAAGGCTGGTAGAAATAGGGAACCCTGGATGACTCGGAATATTGAGGCCCTGGTCAAAAAGAAGAAGGAGGCACATGACATGCATAGGCAGCTGGGATCAAGTGAATCCCTTGAAGAGTATAGGGGGTGTAGGAGTAGAGTTAAGAGGGAGATCAGGAGGGAAAAAGGGGACACGAGATTGTTTTGGCAGATAAGGCAAAGGAGAATCCAAAGAGCTTCTACAAATACATAAAAGCCAAAAGAGTAACTAGGGAGAGAGTAGGGCCTCTTAAGTATCAACAAGGTCATCTTTGTGCGGATCCACAAGAGATGGGTGAGATCCTAAATGAATATTTCTCATCAGTATTTACTGTTGAGAAAAGCATGGATGTTAGGGAACTTGGGGAAATAAATAGTGATGTCTTGTGGAGTGTACATAATACAGAGAAGGAGGTGCTGGAAGTCTTAAAGCGCATCAAGGTATATAAATCCCCGGGACCTGATGAAGTGTATCCCAGGACACTGTGGGAGGCTAGGGAGGAAATTGCGGGTCCCCGAGCAGAGATATTTGAATCATTGTTAGTTACAGGTGAGGAGCCTGAAGATTGGAGGGTGGCAAATGTTGTGCCCTTGTTTAAAAAGGGCTGCAGGGAAAAGCCTGGGAATTACAGGCTGGTGAGCCTCACATCTGTGCTGGGTAAGTTGTTGGAAGGTATTTTGAGAGATAGGATCAACAGGTATTTAGAGACGCAAGGACTGATTAGGGACAGTCAGCATGGCTTTGTGAGTGGAAAATCATGTCTCACAAATTTGATTGAATTTTTTGAAGGGGTAATCTAGAAGGTAGATGAGGGCAATGCAGTTAATGTTGTCTACATGGACTTTAGCAAGGCCTTTGACAAGATACCACAGGGTAGGTTGTTGCATAAGGTTAAATCTCACAGGATCTAGGGTGAGGTAGCCAAATGGATACAAAATTGGCTTGATAACAGAATGTGGAGATGTCGGCGTTGGACTGGGTAAGCACAGTAAGAAATGAATAACAGAATTGATAACAGAAGACAGAGGGTTGTTTTTCAAACTGGAAACCGGTGACCAGTGGTGTGCCTCAGAGATCGGTGCTGGGTCCACTGTTATTTGTCATTTATATTAATGATTTCAATGAGAATTTAGGAGGCATGGTTAGTAAGTTTGCAGATGACACCAAGATTGGTGGCATAGTGGACAGTGAAGAAGGTTATCTAGGATTGCAATGGGATCTTGATTGATTGGGCCAGTGAGCTGACGAATGGCAGATGGAGTTTAATTTAGATAAATGTGAGGTGATGCATTTTGGTCGATCGAACCAGGGTAGGACTTACTCAGTTAATGGTAGGGCGTTGGGGAGAGTTACAGAACAAAGAGATCTAGGGGTACATGTTCATAGCTCCTTGAAATTGGAGTCACAGGTGGACAGAGTGGTGAAGAAGGCATTTGGCATGCTTAGTTTCATTGGTCAGAACATTGAATACAGGAGTTGGGACACCTTGTTGAAGTTGTATAAGACATTGGTAAGGCCACACTTAGAATACTGTGTACTGGTCACCCTATAATAGAAAGAATATTAAACTAGAAAGAGTGCAGAAAAGATTTACTGGGATGCTACTGACACTTGATGGTTTGAGTTATAAGGAGAGGCTGGATAGACTGGGACGTTTTTCTCTGGACGTAGGAGGCTTAGCGGTGATCTTATAGAAGTTCATAGAATAATGAGGGGCATAGATCAGTTAGATAGTCAATATCTTTTCCAAAAGGTACGGGAGTCTAAAACTAGAGGGCATAGGTTTGTGAGAGGGGAGAGATACAAAAGGGTCCAGAGGGGCAATTATTTCACACAGAGGGTGGTGAGTGGAACAAGCTGCCTGAGGTAGTAGTAGCGGCGGGTACAATTTTGTCTTTTATAAAGCATTTAGACAATTACATGGGTATAGAGGGATATGGGCCAAGACACTTAAAGCCATATTTCTGTGGAATGGAGTCACATGAAGGCCAGATCAGGTAAAGACGGCAGATTTCCTTCCCTAAAAAGTACATTAGTGAACCAGATGGGTTTTTTGACAATGTTTTCATCATCATCATCAGACTTTTATTTGCAGATTTTTATTAAATTCAAATTTCACCATCTGCCATGATCTGATTTGAACCCAATGCCCTAGATCTATGGATTACTAGCCTATGGGTGGCACGGTGGCACAGTGGTTAGCTCTGCTGCCTCACAGCGCCAGGGACCCAGGTTCAATTCCCAGCTTGGGTGACTGTGTGGAGTTTGCACATTCTCCCCGTGCGTGGGTTTCCTCCGGTTGTTCCGGTTTCCTCTCTCAGTCCAAAGATGTGCAGGTTAGGTGCATTGTCTATGCTAAATTGCCCCTTAATGTCCCGGGGTGCGTATGTTAGAGGGATTAGTGGGGTAAATATGTGGGGTTATGGGGCCTGGGTGGGATTGTTGTCAATGCAGACTCGATGGGTCAAATGGCCTCCTTCTGCATTGTAGGGATTCTATGATTCTAGTCCAGTGACAATATCAAGACACCATGCCTCCCTTTATTCCTGGCAATCCAATGACTATTGTGGAATCTGCCAGACTAATTCAAATTTACTGTGTTCATAATAGAAGGGTCAGAATCACTTGAGCATAAAAAAAGTTTCCATTTCTTACTTTGTGGTTCCAGTTTCTGAAGGATTGGCCCAGTACTGGTGATAGCTACAGATGTAATGACCGTTACTCCTTTTTCTGCCGTTTCACACAGAGATTTCAGATAGGGGTGATTGTCCTTTGTGAGATTGTATACAGATGTCACCATGTCATAAGCAGTGCTGAAAAGTGGCAGGTTAAACACCCGAACAATCACATTCTGACCGAGAGAGGAAAAAATGCAGAATTAAAATAGAAAAATACCGTCTCTACATTGCAGTTCAGTTCCTGTCACTCGGAACTGCAAACATTTAACTGACTTTTGTTAGTAGCGTGCGGGGGAAATACAACCAAAAACATTATCTCTCTCACACTCCCAGTTATTTATATCCTGTGGGCAGGGGATTGAATCAGACAAACACTTCCTGGGGAAAAAATCAAAGATCAAACCTGGAAACGTCCTGGTTTGTGACCTTCAGTCGAGTTAAAATTTATTGAGTAAGGAAAACCCGCAGGCTCAGTTACAGTTAAACAGAGTTAGTGAATAGGAAGTTAAGTATTTTAAGATTAAAATCTAAACTCGATTCCAACGGAAAAAAAAGTACCTGCGGAACATCTGCTGCCGAGGCCATGGTTTCTCTCTGTATCAAAAACAAATGACATTCAGGTTCAGAACCAAAACTAGCCCCGAGATATTGGTCGCCAAGCCCCCGGAACTCTAAATGCAAAGTGACCATTGAGTTACTGACACTAACTGATCCAGGCTGCAACATTTCCAACTCGCTGCACACCGCTTTACACCAAACTTTCCCGTTAATCAAACCATCTTTTACCTCTGCTCCAACTGCACCGATTCCTCTCTCCTCCGGATCCGCTCCAAGTGCGCCCTTTCTGCCTCTTTGTCCCGGAAAATCCGCACGCCCCTCGCCCAATGACCCCAGTGCAATCAGTCCAGGATAATGATTAATCCCAGCTCCCTGCTTCCATCTGGGTTAAACAAAGAGAATGCTGCAAACTCTGTCACCTGTCTCTGTCATTGACCTATTTCTGCAGCCAGGGAAAAAACAGACTGCTGAAAAGCTGATGTTGGTTTTCTGTAATGGACCATCTCATCAGTAAGTTGACTTACCTCCCATAGGTGTTGTTACAGTCCCAGCACGGTGACACAGGCTCAGTTACAGTGGTTAACACTGCCCTGGGGTTCGATTCGCGGCTTGGGTCTCTGTCTGTGTGGAGTCGGTACATTCTCCCCATGTCTGCGTGGGTTTCCTCCGGATGCTCCATTTCCTCCCGCAGTCCTAAACTATGTGGGGTTAGGTGCATTGGCCATGCTAAATTGCCCCTTAGTGTCCCAGGATGCGTAGGTTAGAGGGATTAGCGGGGTAAATATTTGGGTGACTGGGATGAGCCTGGATGGGATTGTTGTCCTGGCAGACTTGATGGGCTGAATGGCCTCTTTCTGCACTGTAGGGTTTCTATGATTCTGTGATCCTAAGTCAGGTTCCAGAGTGAAATCTGGCTTCATAGATCCTAACCTTTAGTTTTAGTTTAGAAATGAAGAGGGTGGTTACTGAACAGATGATGAATTTTGGACAGAAAAATATAACATTTATTAAACAAGGAAAAATGAACAATATTACACTTCTCCTTCACCCACAACGATATCTTTACAGATATGTACACATTTGCAAGGATAATACTAAGTTACACAATTTATTTTGTACTCTAATAGAGTCATAGAGGTTCACAGCATGGAAACAGGCCGTTTGGCCCAACTTGCCCATGCGCCCTTTTTTCTTAAACCACTAAGTTAGTTCCCAAGCCCGCATTTGGCCCATATCCCTTTATACCTATCTTACCCATGTAACTGTCTAAACGCTTTTTTAAAAGTCAAAATTGTACCCGCCTCTACTACTACCCACCCTCTGTGTGAAAAAATTGCCCCTCTGAACCCTTTTGTATTTCTCCCCTCTCACCTTAAACCTATGCCCTCAAATTTTAGACTCCCCTACCTTTGGGAAAAGATATTGACTATCTAGCTGATCTGTGCCCCTCATTATTTGATAGACCTCGATAAGATCACCCCTAAGCCTTCTACGCTCCAGAGAGAAAAGTCCCAGTCTATCCAGCCTCTCCTTATAACTCAAACCATCAAGTCCCGATAGCATCCCAGTAAATCTTTTCTGCACTCTTTCTAGTTTAATAATATCCTTTCTATAATAGGGTGACCAGAACTGTACACAGTATTCCAAGTGCGGCCTTACCAATGTCTTGCCCAACTTCAACAAGACGTCCCAACCCCTGTATTCAATGTTCTGACCAATAAAACCAAGCATGCTGAATGCCTTCGTCACCACTCTGTCCACCTGTGACTCCATTTTCAAGGAGCTATGAACCTGTACCCCATGATCTCTTTGTTCTGTAACTCTCCCCAGTGCCCTACCATTAACTGAGTAAGTCTTGCCCTGGTTCAATCGACCAAAATGCATCACCGCACATTAATGTTCAAAGTAAGTGCACAGTTCAAATAAATCAATACCTGACCTGTGGTCAGAAACCCCATACCAACTACAGATTTCTCATCAATTCTGCCAAGGTATTTGTCACCCTGTGAGCCACTGGTCTCACTGAACTCTGTTTCACACGATGGTTTCCAATCTTTATTCTCAAAGAACACACCTTGGAATCTTTTCATAAATAATGCTTTTTCTTTGATATCTTTTCAATGTTTCAAGGCTCAAACAGACAATCAGAAAGGAAAAGATTGAGATTGACAGGGTGACCTTCAGAGAGGGATATGGTGTACTCCACTGTTCTAGAGGCTCCAACCCAAGCTCTCAAATATCAAGGTTTGTTTGATGAAAAAAGAAACCACTGGAAGCAACGCATCACATCCACAGGGTTGTCCCTCATGACAAGGCTTCAATATCCAAGCATGCTGCCTACCAAAACATTCAAAGGACTGTTCAATGGAAGCTCAGGGACACTTGGCTGAATCAGATAGCAAACTAATTTAAATCATATGAAGACCACAAGACTGGAAGAGATTCTGTGAGGCTCTGAAATCTGTTGTCATGCCCCACTTTACTGGTTCATCACCATGTGAGTGGCACAGTGGTTAGCACTGCTGCCTCACAGCGCCAGGGACCCGGTTTCAATTCCTAGTTTGGGTGACTGTATGGAGTCTGGATGTTCCCCCAGTGTCTGTGTGGGTTTCCTCCGGGTACTCCGGTTTCCTCCCACAGTCCAAAGATGGGCGTGTTAGGTGGATTGACCATGTTAAATTGCCCCTTAAGTATCTCAGGGGCAGACTAGCAGGGTAAATACATGGGAATATGGGGATGTGAATGGGTGGGATTGTGGTCGGTCCAGACTCGATGGGCCGAATTGTGAATCTGGAAATACTCTTTATCAGGCTTGGCTCGACAAAAATCGATTCAACGCCAGGTATCTGGTTAACTTCTTTATTCCCTTTAATGACGCCGGGTCAGCCTTCCGTAATGGTGCGGGTTACCGAAGCCTGCAGCCATCAGGGGAGACTGAACACATTTCCCACGCTTTTTACAGTTCAAATACTGTTTCAGAACCGGCGCCAAAAGCATCACGTGACCGCACCAACTGCAAATTCAAATACCTTTTCAGAACAGGCACCAAAACATCAACACTACACATATATTTACATCCACAGAATGGCCTCTTTCGACACTGTTGGGATTCTATGATTCTAATTCTTGGTGTTGATGGGTCAACAGTGCTCACAGAAAAAGCCCAAATTCTAGAAAGATGGGCAGATCCTTTAAACTCAGTGAAGAAAACAATCAACAGGGTGCCATTAATTGCTCTCTTAATGAGCCTCCTAAGCTGTTAGAAATGACAAATGCATTCAAACTGCTGTCTGGAGTCAAAGCTTCAGGAGCTGATGCTATCCCAGCTGATATCCACAAGACTGGGGATCAATGATTTGTCAAGAAGTCCAACAAACTCTTTCAGTCCATGTGGGAGGAAAGAACCACCCCACAAGAATACAAAGAAGCCTCCATTGTCCAGAAAGGATTAATTGGCAGTAAAGAACTTTGGGGCATCCTCAGGATGCGTAAGGTACTACATTAATAAAAATTTCTATTATCTTTGCTGTGTAAGGAATATATTATATACGTTTTTAATATATAGTCTGTGTGGGATAATGGATATTGTTAGGGTCAAGTTTGATTTGATTTATTATTGTCACATGTATTAACATACAGTGAAAGGTATTGTTTCTTGTGCGCTATACAGACAAAACATTTCTTCATCGAGAAGGAAAGGAGAGAGTGCAGAATGTAGTGTTACAGTCATAGCTAGGGTGTAGAGAAAGATCAACTTAATGCAGGGTAAGTCCATTCAAAAGCCTGACAGCAGCAGGGAAGAAGCTGTTCTTGAGTTGGTTGTACATAACCTCAGACTTTTGTATCTTTTTCCCGAAGGAAGAAGGTGGAAGAGAAAACGTCCGGGGTGTGAGGGGTCCTTAATTATGCTGGCTGCTTTGCTGAGGCAGCAGGAAATATAGACAGAGTCAATGGTTTGTGTGATGGATTGGGCTACATTCACGTCCTTTTGTAGTTCCTTGTGGTCTTGGGCAGAGCAAGCTGTGATACAACCAGAAAGAATGCTTTCTATGTTGCATCTATAAAAGTTGGTGAGAGTCATAGCTGACATGCCAAATTTCCTTAGTCTTCTGATAAAGTAGAGGCGTTGGTGGGCTTCCTTAACGATGGTGTCAGCATGGGGACCCAGACAGGTTGTTGGTGATCTGGACACCTAAAAACTTGAAACTCTCGACCCTTTCTACTTCATCCCCATTGATGTAGACAGGGGCATGTTCTCCTTTACGTTTCCTGAAGTCAATGACAATCTCCTTCATTTTGTTGACATTGAGGGAGAGATTATTTTTGCCGCACCAGTTCACCAGATTCTCTATCTCATTCTTGTACTCTGTCTCGTCATTGTTTGAGATCTGACCCACTACGGTGGTGTCAGTAGCAAACTTGAAAATCAAATTGGAGGGGAATTTGGCCGTACAGTCATAGGTGTATAAGGAGTATAGTAGGGGGCTGAGAACACAACCTTGTGGGGCACTGGTGTTGAGGATGATCGTGGAGGAGGTGTTATTGCCTATCCTTACTGATTGTGAGTTTGGAAGTTCAGCATCCAGTTGCAGAGGGAGAACAGTTGAAAAAACTCCCCCCTTTTCCTACTTCTCCATTGATTGCAAAAGTGTTTTTTGAAATGTTTAAGGGTGAATGGGCCAATTTAGTGTATGTACTTAACAATTTAGGCCGAAGTCACCAGTCTTGCATGCCCCGCTCCTGTTGCTAGTGGGGCTGGGGATTTTGGCGCTTAGCTAAATCTCCGTTCCCAGCAGCGGGACCAGATAACTCAGCCACGGGCAAGATTGGAAACTTCTGGCCTTTATGCGCTGATTGCAAAGCGTGCTGGTTTCAGATATTCCAGCTGCAAATTGCTCAAAAATAACCACAGTGGTTTGACAAAAGGCATTTCAAAATGGTCATCTCAGTCACATGCCCTCGATCTCCATAATAATCTGAGTAATCCACACAAAGTAATTAATTTATGTCTGGACTGACCTTGACGATTATACTGTGACCTTGGTGATTTTTTTTAATGCCCAAGTGTCTCATATCAACCATTGTTGTTGTAGATTTCTGTCTCCACCTGATGGAATAGAATGTAGCTTAGTAATGATATAAATGGTGACAGCTTGTTATGTTTCAGTCCATCTTTGAAGTAATCCTGTCATCAGCAGGTGTGAAATTCCTCAGGAGATTTGCCTGGGCATGTTTTAATTGTAATCCACATTGGAAATTTCCAGAAACTTGACCGACTTGTAATTGGAGATATGTCAGGTGACCTCTGGTAGCCATCTTAAGTCAGTGTATTGTTCTAAGAGTCAACACTGCCCTTTTTAAAAAGTTCCATGTGGGAGTTTTTGGTATTTTCAAAATCAATAGTTTTAGTGTGACAATTATTTTGTAGTCTGAATTAATGTTATTTTGTGCTAAAACTATTTCATGAATGGAAGCAGATACTATGTTATTGAACACCAGCCAGGTTAGTTAAATTAACTACATTAATTGTGAGACAATTAAAGAATGAGCATATATCAATAGATGCATTATTACAATTGGTAATACAACGTGCAACACAAAACAGTTATAACTTTAATTATAAACACTTGATTTTAAGAATATAGTTATTGAACATCATGTGAATTGTAAAATGCTACCTTCAACATGAACTCTCGATCTTACATTTATCTTGAACGAAGAAATGTTTGCCTTTATTCAAGATGTCTCAATTATAAATGACAGACGGTAATGTTAACCAATTATTGTTCGACACTTAGACTAACACAAGATAAGAGATATAGGGGGTGATTTGCAGCATGTGTTTGTTGTCAGAGTGAATGGGGGGGGGGAACAGGTGTTGATGGAGGGGGGCGGGGGGTGAGAGAGAGCTGCTAGTGTTGATCGGGGTGGGCAGGGAGAGCCTTGAGACCTCTGTGATGGGGTGGTGGGAGGTTATTTCTTGGTCTGATCAGGGTGCCCTTTAAACAATGGCGCCCAGATCTCAGTGCAGCTGCCTTTACCAGCATGTTTAGGCCTCACCGCTCAAAATGATGGCATGAAACAAAGAACAAAGAAAAGTACAGCACAGGAACAGGCCCTTCGGCCCTCCAAGCCTGTGCCAATCATGATGCCCTAACTAAACTAAAAGAAAATCTTCTGCCCTTACTCAGCCCATATCCCTCTATTCCCTCCCTATTCATGTACCCACCCACTCTTAAATGTTGCTAATGTGCCTGCTTCCACCACATCCTCTGGCAGTGCATTCCAGGCACCCACCACTCTCTGCGTGGAAAACTTCCCCCACACATCTCCTTAAACTTTCCCCCTCTCACCTTGAACCTGTGCCCCCTTGTAATTAACACTTCCACCCTGGGAAAAAGCCTCTGACTATCCACCCTGTCTGTGCCTCTCATCATTTTGCAGACCTCTATCAGGTCTCCCCTCAGCCTCCGTCTTTCCAGTGAAAACAATCCTGGTTTATTCAACCTCTCCTCATAGCCAATGCCCTCGAGATCAGGCAACATTCTGGTGAACCTTCTTTGCACTCCCTCCAAAGCTTCCACGTCCTTCTGGTAGTGTGGTGACCAGAACTGCACGCAATACTCTAAATGCAACCTAACCACGGTTTTATACAGCTGCAACATGATTTCCCAACTCTTGTACTCAATGCCCCGGCCGATGAAGACAAGCATGCCATGTGCCTTCTTAATCACTTTGCCACCTGTGTTGCCACTTCTAGGGAACTGTGGACCTGCACGTCCAGATCCCTCTGTATGTTAATGTTCCTAAGGGCTCTGCCATTTACAGTATAATTCACACCTAAATTTGATCCTCCAAAATGTATCACCTCGCATTTATCTGATTAAACTCCATCTGTCATTTCTGTGCCCAAGTCTCCAATCTATCTTTATCCTGTCGTATCCTCTGAATCCCTGGCACTATCAGTAACTCCACCAATCTTCATGTCATCCGCAAACTTACTAATCAGACCACCCACATTTTCCTCCAGATCATTTATATATACTACAAACAACAGAGGTCCCAGCACTGATCCCCGCAGAACACCACTAGCTACAGATCTCCATTCTGAAAAAACACCCTTCCACTATTACGCTGTCTTCCATGACCAAACAAGTCTGTATCCACCTAGCCAGCCCATTCTGAATCCCATATGATTTTAGTTTTTGTGCCAGTCTGCTACAGGGACCTTGTCAAACACCTTACTAAACTCCATATAAACTACACCCACAGCCTTTCCCTCATCAATTATCTTTGCCACCTCTTCAAAAAACTCAGTCAAGTTGGTGAGACATGACCTTCCCCGTACAAAACCATGCTGCCTGTCTCTAACTAGTCCATTTTCCTCCAAATGTACATATATCCTGTCCCTCAGTATCTTCTCCAAAGCTTCCCCACCATTGATAATTTCCTGGATTATCCCTGCTTCCTTTCTTAAACAATGGAACAACATTGACTATTCTCCAGTCCTCTGGAACCTTGCCTGTGGTCAGAGAGGATGTGTTCACAATAACTTTATTGCAGTGTTAATGTAAGCATACTTGTGACACCAATAAATAAAATTTAAACTTTAAAAACTTTAGGATATCTGTTAAGGCCCCAGCTATTTCTTTCCTTGCCTCCTGCAGTAACCTGGGATAGATCCCATCCAGCCCCAGGGACTTGTCTACCTTAATGTAATTTAGGATGCTCCACACTTCCTCCTTCGATATATTGATGTTCTCTAGAGCGTTCACACACCTATCCCTAAACTCAACATCCATCATGTCCGTCTCCTTGGTGAACACCAATACAAAGTACTCATTAAAGATCTCACCCACTCCCTGTGGTTCCATGCACATCTTCCTTCCATTGTCCTTGAGTGGGCTTACTCTTTGTCTTGTTATCCAGTTGCTCCTAATATATGCATAACAAGCCTTGGGATTCTCCTTGACCCTGATTGCTAAAGACATTTTATGGCCCCTTTTAGCCCTCCTAATTCCACATTTAATTCCACATCCTACTTTCACTATACTCCTCAAGAGCTTTGTCAGTTTTTAGTTGCCTAAACCTATCATATGTCTCCTTTTTCCTTTTGACTAAGCTTACAATTTCCCTTGCCATCCATGGTTCCTGAATCCATTTCTATCCTTCATTTTTACGGGGACATCCCTGTCCTGCACTTCAATCAACTGGCCTTTAAAAGCCTCCCACATGCCAGATGTGGATTTGGCCTCAAATAGCCGCTCCCAATCCACATTCCCCAGTTCCTGTCTAATTTGGATGTAATTGGCCTTCGCCCAATTAAGCGCCGTCACCCGAAGTCCACTCTTGTCCTTATCCATGACTACCCAAAATCTTATGGAATTATGGTCGGTAAGCCCAAAATGCTCCCCACTGAAACAGTGATCACCTGGCCCGGCTCATTCCCCAATACCAAGTTGAGTATGGCCCCCTCCCTGCTTGGATTGTCAACATACTGTTTCAAAAAACCTTCCTGGACATTTCCTGGGTCCTGGGTATACATGTGCATGGAGCAGTGGCACAGTGGTTAGCATCGCTGCCTCACAGCACCAGGGACCTGGGTTTAATTCCGGCCTTGGGTCACTGTCTGTGTGGAGTTTGCACATTCTCCCCTTGTCTGCATGGGTTTCCTCCGGGTGCTCCGGTTTCCTCCCACACTCCAAAGGTGTGCAGGTTAGGTGGATTGGCTCTGCACAATTGCCCCTTGGTGTCAGGGGGACTAGCGAGGGTAAATATGTGGGGTTACGGGATAAAGCCTGGGTGGGATTTTCTTTGTGGTTCTACACAGTTATTCATGAATCTCCAAATGATTAAATGAGGATGTTTGTAAGCCCAGCTTTCCTGCTTTCTCTGCATCAGCCCCCATTGTGCAGCAATACCCTCCCCAGCTTTACAATACCAGTAATCAGTTTGAACCCGAGCTGCCCCTTGAGATCCAGGCAGCTGCCAAAGTCAGACTTGGAGCTGAGTTGAAACTTCCAGGAGTTTGTGCCACTCCACCATAAACAGGAGGGTATCAGTGTCCAACCCCCCTTAACCTGCAGCACGGTGATGGATGTTTAAAACTGGGGGCGAGATGTTGGGCTGGTCGGCCTGGGGGGGGGGGGGGGGGGAGGGTATCTTATGGGGATAATGCAAATTAGCCTCTATGAATTAAGTCAGTGAGAATTTTGATTGCGTTTTAAATCGTGATAGGGGAGAAAGGTCGAGAGATAATCCAGATTATTAACCAATCTACATCACAAACCAGAGAATTTCAGAATATATTAAACTCAAGATCAGACCAAAGAGATGGAGGAAAGCCAGGAGACAGGGCCAGTTAAACATCACGTTATCCATGACAATCTGAAATCTTATGGAATTAAGGTCACTCAGCCCCCCACTGAATGCTCCCCCACTGAAACATTGATCACTTGGCCCGGCTCATTCCCCAGTACCAAGTCTAGTATGGCTCCCTCCCTGATTGGATTATCAACATACTGTATCAAAAAGCCCTCCTGGACACATCTAACAAATTGTTCTTCATCTGAGACCCTGGCTGTATGGGAGTCCCAATTAGAATGGGAGAAGTTAAAGTCACCCATCACATATTTCAGCCTCTGACTACACAACTGCTCCTCTGTCTCCTATGGGCTGTTGGGAGGTCTATAGTACACTCCCAACTGATTTCACCCTTCCTATTCCTGAGCTCTGCCCATAATATCTCACTACAAGATCCCTGCAATGTCTCCTCCCTCAACACAGCTGTGATGTGCTGCCTAATCAGTTATGTAACTCCCCTTCTGTCTCATCTGAAACAACGATATCCTGGAATGTTAAGCTGCCATCCTGTCCCTCCTTTAACCATTTAGTTAACCATTTAACAGAGTTGTAATAACATCATGATTCCATGCAGTAATCCAGGCTCTCAGTTCATCTGTTTTACCTGTTATACTTGCATTGAAGCAAACACACTCCAGACCTCCCTGACCTGCCGAGCCCCACAACTTCCCTCTGCCTGCTCTTACTGTGTGCTATGTTTAGCTCAGTCTCACTGTCTTTCCCAATCCCTACACTTATTGGCCTGCTGTTCCAGTTCCCACCCCTTGCCACACTAGTTTAAACCCTCCCAACAGCACTAGCAAACCGTGTGCCCAGGATATTGGTTCCCCTCCAGCTCAGGTGCAACCCGTCCTTCTTGTATAGGTCCCACCTTCCCCAGAAGACATCTTGGTGATCCATATATCTAAAGTCTTCCCTCCAGCTCTTTAGCCGCGTGTTCAACTGTACTATCTCTTTGTTACAAGCCTCATCAGCACATGGCACAGGGAGTTATCATGAGATTACTACTCTAGAGGTCCTGCTTTTTAGCTCCTGACTAACTCCCTGAATTGTCTTTGCAGGACTTCTTCCCTCTTCATGCCTATGTCATTAGTGCCAATGTGGACAATGACATCTGTCTGTCTACTCTCATGTTTCAGTATGCCCTGTACCTGCTCAGAGACATCCAGGACCCTGGCACCAGGGAGGCAATGCATCATCCTAGAGTCTTGTTCACAGGGGCTTGTCTGTGCCCCTGACTATCGAGTCTCCTACTACTATCACTTGCTTGGACTTTGCCTGACCTTGCTGTACATTATGCATTGAACTCTCCCTCAAACAATTTTCATCTTGCCTTGATTACCTTGGATGAGAATATAGGAAGCATGGTTAGTAAGTTTGCAGATGACACTAAGATTGGTGGCATAGTGGACAGTGAAGAAAGTTATCCCCAATTGCAACGGGATCTTGATCAACTGGGCCAGTGGGCTGACAAATGGCAGATGGAGTTTAATTTAGACAAATGCGAGGTGATGCATTTTGGTAGATTGAACCAGGGCAGGACTTACTCAGTTAATGGTAGGGCGTTGGGGAGAGTTACAAAACAAAGAGATCTAGGGGTACATGTTCATAGCTCCTTGAAAGTGGAGTCACAGGTGGACAGAGTGGTGAAGAAGGCATTTGGCATGCTTGGTTTCATCGGTCAGAACATTGAATACAGGAGTTGGAATGTCTTGTTGAAGTTGTAAGGCCACACTTGGAATACTGTGTGCAATTCTGGTCACCCTATTATAGAAAGGATATTATCAAACTAGAAAGAGTGCAGAAAATATTTACTAGGCTGCTACCGGGACTTGATGGATTGAGTTATAAGGTGAGGCTGGATAGACTGGGACTTTTTTCTCTGGAGCGTAGGAGGCTGAGGGGTGACCTTATAGAGGTCTATAAAATAATGAGGGGCACAGATCAGCTAGATAGTCAATATCTTTTCCCAAAGGTGGGGGAGTCTAAAACCAGAGGGCAATGGTTTAAGGTGAGAGGGGAGAGATACAAAAGTGTCCAGAGGGGCAATTTTTTCACACACAGGGTGGTGAGTGTCTGGAACAAGCTAAGCGGGTACAATTTTGTCTTTCAAAAAGCATTTAGATAGTTACATGGGTACGATGGGTATAGAGGGATATGGGCCAAATGCGGGCAATTGGGATTAGCTTAGGGGTTTTTTAAAAAAAGGGAAGCATGGACAAGTTGGGCTGAAGGGCCTGTTTCCATGCTGTAAACCTCTATGACTCTATGACCCTGGACCCGTGATAGAGAGGACATTGCCTTAATATGATGGAAAGACTTTTTGCATGATCCTCATCAACCATGACCATTTGCAGGGAGTATGAGAGCCTGGATCTGGCTGCAATCAAGCAGCTGTGTCCCTTGGAGGCATTCATCTCCCTTGTATCATTCCTGCCTCTGCCAGGAGCAGGTGGTGAGCCTGAGACTCAACACCAGCTTCAGAACTTGACAGATTATTGCAGAAATGTGACCCGTTAATCATGAAGTAATATCCTTTATTGCACATCTGAAGCTCAACAGCAGAACTCAGCTGAACCTGGAGTGAACAAATATTTAATAAAGTTTCCCTTCACTTGGTTCAAAAGGTAAATCATTAACTCCTCTCCCTTTCTCTGAGACTCCTCCCATATTGTTTTGTTGGTTTTTGGTAACTGCGTAATAACTTTCCATATGGTATAGATAGGGTGAACAGTGGGAAGCTTTTTCCCAGGTCGGAGGTGACGATCACGAGGGGTCACGGGCTCAAGCTGAGAGGGGCGAAGTATAACTCAGACATCAGAGGGACGTTTTTTACACAGAGGGTGGTGGGGGCCTGGAATGCGCTGCCAAGTAGGGTGGTGGAGGCGGGCACGCTAACATCGTTTAAGACTTACCTGGATAGTCACATGAGCAGCCTGGGAATGGAGGGATACAAACGATTGGTCTAGTTGGACCAAGGAGCGGCACAGGCTTGGAGGGCCGAAGGGCCTGTTTCCTGTGCTGTACTGTTCTTTGTTCTTTGTTCTTTATATTGGAAGATGATGCAATCCAATTTGTGAATGCTCCCAGCACCTTCCAGCCTCCCTGTTACCCACCAAGTTTCTCCCACCCTCCTGTACAGTCACTGCCTGCAAGCTCCTCTCCCTCCTGTCACCATACAGCTTCCCCCTTGTATCTTTGACCTGACAATTATTTCTGCGGATGTTCCTGTCCTCCCCACTTTTCTCTTCACTGTACACATACCCACGCTCCTCCTGTCCCTGACCCCTCCTGTTATTGAGACCAGTAGCACCCTGACTTTCCCAGTCATCACTCCCACCCCCGTGAGACTATCTGTTCCCCCTCATAAGCCTTGAACTACCACCATACTGAATCCAACAGCCTCCTCTGCCTACTGTGCTCTCTGAGTCCCAGTATCCTGCTTCGAACCTGCAGGACCAAATGCAGTAACTCACAGATCATGCCCTTTAGGTGCATATCTCTTAAGATTGTCACAGCCCAAGGAGGCTTCTGTCCACCTAAGAATGGAACCAAGATGTGCATCGCATGCTCTGGATGGTCTGCCTTCCTTCCCCAGACAGTCTTCTGAACGTGCCTCAGTCTCATAAAAATGCTCTGGATAATTTCCTACCCTTCCCCACTGGTCCTTGTCCCCTTGCCTTGCCTCCATCCTACCCAAACCTGCTGGTTCTTGCCCCCTTATGCTGTTTCTATCCTACCCCCCCACCCCAGATCCTTGTCCTGCTTCCATCCCAGTTTCCCTGGTGGTCCTGCCTCTCAAAGATGTGCGGGTTAGGTTGATTGGCCATGCTAAAATTGCCCCTTAGTGTCCTGGGATGCATGGATTAGCGGGTAAAATATGTAGGGATATGGGGGTAGGGCCTGGGTGGGATTGTAGTCGGTGCAGACTCGATGGGCTGAATGGCCTCTTTCTGTACTGTAGGGTTTCTATGATTTCTGTGATTTCTCATATATCCAGACTTGGTGCAGCTTCTGCTGCTGGCACCCATTGTGAATGAGACTCTGAACAGTCCCCAGGAAGGCAAAAGTAACATCTACTGATCTAAAAGTCATGGATGAAGTGAAGTTTGCAGGTACACAACATGTGTATTTAGTTGCAAGACTGAACATTCTAATTTCCAATTGGTGGGGAATTTAACTTGGAAGACAGACTTAATTCCGGTGAAGTAGCCTTTGAATAAACATGCATGGAATGCTAATGCATGCATGCCCTTCCCAACATTGTTTGTTGGGACACTTATCCTGCCTTTAATCTGTCTTTAAAATCCCAAAATCACACTTCTGACAGCTCACCCCACTATTGGGAAACAGACTTTTTGCCTCCTGCCAAAATTAGTTCACACCCCCACCATGATTCCCACTGATGTTGGGACTGGAAGGTCCTGCCCATTGGAATAGACTGGCAAGATAGATGACAGATAAGTAATAGTGACAGTGATGGTGGCCAACAGGGAATTGGAAGAGGAGTTTGACAAGGGTGTTGTTTATCACCAATCCGCTTCAATGTCTGTGCAGAAACAATGATCTAAGAAGTGTTTGAAGACACAGAATCTGGTGTTAAGATTCGGGGGTGGAGTGATGAATGATGATGACAAAGTACTTGTAACAAGCACAGAAAAAGAACCCCAGAGGCTTTTGGATTAACCAATAACAGCTTGCATGAACTTTGAAGTGAAAGTAAACAGTGGCAAAACCAAAGTGATACACCTCTCAAAACCACCAAGAAATGTGCATAAATTTATTGATGGAAAAGTAGAACAGGTGAAACATTTAAAATATTTAGAAAGCATAATTTCAGCAGATGGAAGATACAATAAAAAAATAAGAACACCGAGAGTGATGAGAGAGGTTCAATTTAGGAAGAACCTTACTAAAGTTGCTCACCAGAAATCTGAATAAACAACTCAAGAAGCAACTTGTCAAGTGTTCGATTTGGAGTGCTGTTTTGTATAGATGTGAAAGTTAGACCTCAGAGAAGGAGGAAAACAATTTGCTAAATAGTTTGAAATGTAGGTTTGGGGATTAATGGAAAGCTCATTTGGACAAAAGAAACTAACAAATGATGAAGTGCTGAGGAGAGAGAATAAACAAAGAAATGTGTTGAATATAACTGGGGAAATTGAGAGGACACATTTGAAGAGAAAATGGATTTTAAAAGATGTGATGGAGGGAAAATTTCGGGGAAAAAACAGGAAGGAAGAGAATACCAATGTTGGATGGCTTGAAAATTGAAATAAGTTATTGGAGAATATGTAGACTAGCAGAAGGTAGAGAGGGATGGAAAATATTGAGTCAAGGACCTACATTGGGGCAGAGGGAACATGTTGAGATGTTGAACTAAAATCAATAACATATTTAACTGGGTGCAGAAAATTAACTCTACAACGAATTAATCCAACATTTATTAGTTACAGTAATCAGCCATTTATATCAAAGTAGGATCTGAATATTATTTCAGTTATTTCTCTTGGATTTGTTGTTTGTTCAATGGGTGATTGCACAACTGGGGTCACAGGAGAATTCCCTGACTATAAAATATGTTTTTAAAAATCTTTTAGGAACATAAAGACATAGGAACAGGGGTAGGCCATTCGGCCCATTGAGCCTGCTCCACCATTTGATATGATTGTGACTGATCATCCACATCAATGCCTTTATCCCACACTATCCTCAAATTCCTTTATGCCTTTGGCATTTAGACTTCTGTAAATCTCTACCTTCACTACACTCAGCGACTGAACTTTCACACCACTCTGGGTAGAGAACTCAAAGGATTCACAACCCTCTGAGTAAAAGGAATTCTCCTCATCTCGGTCCTCATTGTTTTCCCCTTATTCTGAAACTATCCCCTGGTTCAAGACTCCCTGAACAGAGGAAAAATCCTAACTGCATCTCTGCTATCTATTTTGTAAGTTTCAGTGAGTTCACCCCTCATTCTTCTAAACTCTAGAGAATACAAGCTTAATTTCCTCAATCTCTCTTCATAAGATAGTCATGCCATCACAGGAGCAAGTCTGATGAACCTTTGTTCAACTCCCTCTATGGCAATAATATCCTTCCTAAGGAAACTGAAACAAAGAACAATACAGCACAGGAACAGGCCCTTCGGCCCTCCAAGCCCGTGCCGCTCCCTGGTCCAAACTAGACCATTCTTTTGTATCTCTCCATTCCCACTCCGTTCATATGGCTGTCTAGATAAGTCTTAAACGTTCCCAGTGTGTCCGCCTCCACCACCTTGCCTGGCAGCGCATTCCAGGCCCCCACCACCCTCTGTGTAAAATATGTCCTTCTGATATCTGTGTTAAACCTCCCTCCCTTCACCTTGAACCTATGACCCCTCGTGAACGTCACCACCGACCTGGGGAGAAGCTTCCCACCGTTCACCCTATCTATGCCTTTCATAATTTTATACACCTCTATTAAGTCTCCCCTCATTCTCCGTCTTTCCAGGGAGAACAACCCCAGTTTACCCAATCTCTCCTCATAACTAAGCCCCTCCATACCAGGCAACAACCTGGTAAACCTCCTCTGTACTCTCTCCAAAGCCTCCACATCCTTCTGGTAGTGTGGCGACCAGAACTGGACGCAGTATTCCAAATACGGCCGAGCCAACGTTCTATACATCTGCAATATCAGACCCCAACTTTTATACTCTATGCCCCGTCCTATAAAGGCAAGCATGCCATATGCCTTCTTCACCACCTTCTCCACCTGTGACGTCACCTTCAAGGATCCGTGGACTTGCACACCCAGGTCCCTCTGCGTATCTACACCCTTTATGGTTCTGCCATTTATCGTATAGCTCCTCCTTACATTATTTCTACCAAAATGCATCACTTCGCATTTATCAGGATTGAACTCCATCTGCCATTTCCTTGCCCAAATTTCCAGCCTATCTATATCCTTCTGTAGCTTCTGACAATGCTCCTCACTACCTGCAAGTCCTGCCAACTTGGTGCAGTCTAACCAAGGCTCTGTACAATTGAAGCAAGACTTCACTATTGCTGTTCTCAAATGCTCTTGCAATGAAGGCCAACATACTATTAGCCTTCCCAATTGCTAGCTGTACCTGCATGTTAGCTTTCAGTGACTTTTTGATGAGGACACCCAGGTCCTTTTGTACATCTACATTTTCTAATCTCTTGCCGTTTAAGAAATACTCTACATCCATTCTTTCTACCAAAGTGGATAACCTCACATTTTTCCACGTTATATTACATCTGCCATGTTCTTGCCCATTCACTATGTTGGTCCAAATTCGCGTGAAGCCTTTACATCTTCCTCACAACACAAATCCCACCTGGCTTTGTGTCATCTGCAAACTTGGAAATGTTATATTTGGTTGCCAGCTCCAAATCATTGATATATATTATGAACAGTTGGAGCCTGAGTACTGATCCCAAAGATACCAAATTAGCTACAGCTGCCAAAGCTGGAATGACTCTGTTTTCTGCCTGTTAGCTAATCCTTAACCCATGCCAGCATATTACCTCCTATCTCACGTGCTTTAATTTTGCTATCAAAAACCTTTGAAAATCCAGGTATATTAACTACATCCACTGACAATGTGGTTGCAGGGATGGTGTAGGAGGGAGGGCTTCAGATACGTGGATAATTGGAACACATTCTGGGGAAGGTGGGACCTGTACAAACAGGACGGGGTGCACCTGAACCAGAGGGGCACCAATATCCTAGGAGGGAAATTTGTTACGGCTCTTCAGGGGGGTTTAAACTAATTTGTCAGGGGAGTGGGAAAAGGAGTTGTAGTCCAGAAGTCAGTGAGGGTGGTGAGGTATTGGGGAAGCTATCAGGGTCAAGGGTGGGTACCGGTAGACAGGAAGGTGGGTTGAAGTGTGTCTACTTCAATGCAAGGAGCATCCGGAACAAGGTAGATGAACTTGGGGCGTGGATTGGTACTTGGGACTACAATGTTGTGGCCATTACGGAGACGTGGGTAGAACAAGGACAGGAATGGTTGTTGGACGTTCCGGGGTATAGATGTTTCACTAAGTGTAGGGAAGCTGGTAAAAGAGGTGGAGGAGTAGCATTGTTAATCAAAGATAGTTTAACGGCTGCGGCAAGGCACTTCGAGGGGGATCTGCACACTGAGGTAATATGGGCTGAGGTTAGAAATAGGAAAGGAGCAGTCACGTTGTTAGGAGTTTACTATAGGCCCCCAAATAGTAATAGAGATGTGGAGGAAGAAATTGCTAAGCAGATTATGGATATGTGTGGGGGTCACAGGGTAGTTGTCATGGGGGACTTTAACTTTCCAAATATTGGTTGGAACCTTTGTAGGTCAAATAGTTCGGATGGGGCAGTTTTTGTGCAGTGTGTGCAGGAGGGTTTCCTGACACAATATGTGGATAGGCCGACAAGAGGTGAGGCCACATTGGATTTGGTACTGGGAAATGAACCGGGCCAAGTGTTAGATTTGGTTATGGGAGAGCACTTTGGAGATAGTGACCACAATTCGGTGTCTTTTGTTATTGCAATGGAGAGGGATAGGGCCGTACGGCAGGGCAAGGTTTACAATTGGGGGAGAGGTAATTATGATGCGATTAGGCAAGAATTAGGGGGCATAAATTGGGAACAGAAACTGTCAGAGAAAGGAACTAATGAAAAGTAGAACTTTTTCAAGGAACAAATACTGGATGTCCTTGATAGGTATGTCCCTGTCAGGCAGGGAGGAAATGGCCGAGTGAGGGAACCATGGTTCACGAAAGAGGTGGAATGTCTTGTGAAAAGGAAGAGGGAAGCTTATGTAGGGATGAGGAAACAAGGTTCAGATGGCTTGATTGAGGGTTACAAGTTAGCAAGGAATGAGCTGAAAAAGGGGCTTAGAAGAGCTAGGAGGGGACACGAGAAGTCCTTGGCGGGTCGGATCAAAGAAAACCCCAAGGCTTTTTACTCTTATGTGAGGAATGAAAGAATGACCAGGGTGAGGTTGGGGCCGGTCAAGGACAGTAGTGGGAACTTGTGTATGGAGTCAGTAAAGATAGGCGAGGTGATGAATGAATACTTTTCTTCAGTGTTCACCAAGGAGAGGGGCTATGTTTTTGAGGAAGAGAAGGTGTTACAGGCTAATAGGCTGGAGGAAATAGATGTTCGGAGGGAGGCTGTCCTGGCAGTTTTGAATAAACTGAAGGTCGATAAGTCCCCTGGGCCTGATGAAATGTATCCTAGGATTCTTTGGGAGGCAAGGGATGAGATTGCAGAGCCTTTGGCTTTGATCTTTGGGTCCTCACTGTCCACGGGGATGGTGCCAGAGGACTGGAGAATGGCGAATGTTGTTCCTCTGTTTAAGAAAGGGAATAGAAATGACCCTGGTAATTATAGACCGGGTTAGTCTTACTTCGGTGGTTGGTAAATTGATAGAAAAGGTCCTTAGAGATGGGATTTACGACCATTTAGAAAGATGCGGATTAATCCGGGATAGTCAGCACGGATTCGTGAAGGGCAAGTCGTGCCTCACAAATTTGATAGAATTCTTTGAGGAGGTAACTAAGTGTGTTGATGAAGGTAGGGCAGTTGATGTCATACACATGGATTTTAGTAAGGCGTTTGATAAGGTCCCCCATGGTCGGCTTATGGTGAAAGTGAGGAGGTGTGGGATAGAGGGAAAGTTGGCCGATTGGATAGGTAACTGGCTGTCTGATCGAAGACAGAGGGTGGTGGTGGATGGAAAATTTTCGGATTGGAGGCAGGTTGCTAGCGGAGTGCCGCAGGGATCAGTGCTTGGTCCTCTGCTCTTTGTGATTTTTATTAATGACTTAGAGGAGGGGGCTGAAGGGTGGATCAGTAAATTTGCTGATGACACCAAGATTGGTGGAGTAGTGGATGAGGTGGAGGGCTGTTGGAGGCTGCAAAGAGACATAGATAGGATGCAAAGCTGGGCTGAAAAATGGCAAATGGAGTTTAACCCTGATAAATGTGAGGTGATTCATTTTGGTAGGACTAATTTAAATGTGGATTACAGGGTCAAAGGTAGGGTTCTGAAGACTGTGGAGGAACAGAGAGATCTTGGGGTCCATATCCACTGATCTCTAAAGGTTGCCACTCAAGTGGATAGAGCTGTGAAGAAGTCTTATAGCGTGTTAGCTTTTATTAACAGGGGGTTGGAGTTTAAGAGCCGAGGGGTTATGCTGCAACTGTACAGGACCTTGGTGAGACCACATTTGGAATATTGTGTGCAGTTCTGGTCACCTCCCTATAAGAAGGATGTGGAAGCGCTGGAAAGAGTGCAAAGGAGATTTACCAGGATGCTGCCTGGTTTGGAGGGTAGGTCTTATGAAGAAAGGTTGAGGGAGCTAGGGCTGTTCTCTCTGGAGCGGAGAAGGCTGAGGGGAGACTTAATAGAGGTTTATAAAATGATGAAGGGGATAGATAGAGTGAACGTTCAAAGACTATTTCCTCGGGTGGATGGAGCTATTACAAGGGGGCATAACTATAGGGTTCGTGGTGGGAGATATAGGAAGGATATCAGAGGTAGGTTCTTTACGCAGAGAGTGGTTGGGGTGTGGAATGGACTGCCTGCAGTGATAGTGGAGTCAGACACTTTAGGAACATTTAAGCAGTTATTGGATAGGCACATGGAGCGCACCAGGATGATAGGGAGTGGGATAGCTTGATCTTGGTTTCAGATAAAGCTCGGCACAACATCGTGGGCCGAAGGGCCTGTTCTGTGCTGTACTGTTCTATGTTCTATGACTCCACCTCACCAATTCTGTTAGTAACATCACTAAAAACTACAGCACACTTATCAAACACAATTTCCCATTCATAAATCCATGTTGACAATGCCCAGATAGATCATTATCCAAGTGTCCATTTATCACATTCTTTATAAAAGATTCTGACATTCTCCCTACTACTGGTGTAAGGTTAACAGGTCTGTAATTCCATGTTCTCTCTCCCTCCTTCCCTTCTTAAATTGTAGAGTGACATTTGCTACCTTCCAGTCTGCAGGAATTACCAATTACCTAAGAACATAAGAAATAAGAGCAGGAGGAGGCCATCTCGCCCCTCGAGCCTGCCCCGCCATTCAATAAGATCATGGCTGATCTGAAGTGGATCAGTTCCACTTACCCGCCTGATCCCTATAACCCCTAATTCCCTTACCGATCAGGAATCCATCTATCCGTGATTTAAACATATTCAACGAGGTAGCCTCCACCACTTCAGTGGGCAGAGAATTCCAGAGATTCACCACCCTCTGAGAGAAGAAGTTTCTCCTCAACTCTGTCCTAAACTGACCCCCCTTTATTTTGAGGCTGTGCCCTCCAGTTCTAGCTTCCTTTCTAAGTGGAAAGAATCTCCCCACCTCTACCCTATCCGACCCCTTCATTATCTTATAGGTTTCTATAAGATCCCCCCTCAGCCTTCTAAATTCCAACGAGTACAAACCCAATCTGCTCAGTCTCTCCTCATAATCAACACCCCTCATCTCTGGTATCAACTTGGTGAACCTTCTCTGCACTCCCTCCAAGGCCAATATATCCTTCCACAAATAAGGGGACCAATACTGCACACGGTATTCCAGCTGCGGCCTCACCAATGCCCTGTACAGGTGCAGCAAGACATCTCTGCTTTTATATTCTATCCCCCTTGCGATATAGGCCAACATCCCATTTGCCTTCTTGATCACCTATTGCACCTGCAGACTGGGTTTTTGCATCTCATGCACAAGGACCCCCAGGTCCCTTTGCACAGTAGCATGTTGTAATTTTTTTCCATTTAGATAATAAACCAATTTGCTATTATTTCCTCCAAAGTGAATAACCTCGCATTTGTCAACATTATACTCCAGATCCTCGCCCACTCACTCAGCCTGTCCAAATCTCTCTGCAGACCTTCCACGCCCTCCACACGATTCACTTTTCCACTTATCTTTGTGTCGTCTGCAAACTTTGTTACCCTACACTCAGTGCCCTCCTCCAGATCGTCTATATACATGGTAAATAGTTGAGGCCCCAGTACCGATCCCTGCGGCACGCCACTAGTTACCATCCGCCAACCAGAAAAGCACCCATTTATTCCAACTCTCTGCTTCCTGTCGGATAGCCAATCCCCAATCCACGCTAACACCCTACCCCCAACTCCGTGTGACCCAATCTTCTTCAGCAACCTTTTGTGAGGCACCTTATCAAACGCCTTTTGGAAATCCAAAAACACCGCATCCACCGGTTCCCCTCCGTCAACCGCACCAGTCACATCTTCATAAAAATCCAACAAGTTCGTCAAGCACGACTTTCCCCTCATGAATCCATGCTGCGTCTGCTTAATCAAACCATTCTTATCCAGATGGTCTGCTATTTCTTCTTTAATGATGGATTCCAGCATTTTCCCAACTACAGACGTTAAGCTAACCGGCCTGTAGTTACCCGCCTTTTGTCTATTTCCTTTTTTAAACAGCGGCGTAACATTAGCCGTTTTCCAATCCGCCGGCACTACCCCAGAATCCAATGAATTTTGATAAATAACCACGAACGCATCCGCTATTACCTCTGACATTTCTTTCAGTATCCTGGGATGCATTCCATCCAGGCCCGGGGACTTGTCCACCTTCAGTCCCGTTAGTCTACCAAGCACTGCCTCCCTGGTAACATTAATTGTATTGAGTACCTCTCCTCCTTCCAACCCTCTATCGTTAGTATTCGGTAAACTATTTGTGTCTTCCACTGTGAAGACCGACACAAGAAACTTATTTAAAGTTTCAGCCATTTCTTCA
>NW_027592503.1:0-2500 GCF_964213995.1 Mustelus asterias | reverse complement strand
TAGGGTTAGGGTTAGGGTTAGGGTTAGGGTTAGGGTTAGGGTTAGGGTTAGGGTTAGGGTTAGGGTTAGGGTTAGGGTTAGGGTTAGGGTTAGGGTTAGGGTTAGGGTTAGGGTTAGGTTAGGGTTAGGGTTAGGGTTAGGGTTAGGGTTAGGGTTAGGTTAGGGTTAGGGTTAGGGTTAGGGTTAGGGTTAGGGTTAGGGTTAGGGTTAGGGTTAGGGTTAGGGTTAGGGTTAGGGTTAGGGTTAGGGTTAGGGTTAGGGTTAGGGTTAGGGTTAGGGTTAGGGTTAGGGTTAGGGTTAGGGTTAGGGTTAGGGTTAGGGTTAGGGTTAGGGTTAGGGTTAGGGTTAGGGTTAGGGTTAGGGTTAGGGTTAGGGTTAGGGGTTAGGGTTAGGGTTAGGGTTAGGGTTAGGGTTAGGGTTAGGGTTAGGGTTAGGGTTAGGGTTAGGGTTAGGGTTAGGGTTAGGGTTAGGGTTAGGGTTAGGGTTAGGGTTAGGGTTAGGGTTAGGGTTAGGGTTAGGGTTAGGGTTAGGGTTAGGGTTAGGGTTAGGGTTAGGGTTAGGGTTAGGGTTAGGGTTAGGGTTAGGGTTAGGGTTAGGGTTAGGGTTAGGGTTAGGGTTAGGGTTAGGGTTAGGGTTAGGGTTAGGGTTAGGGTTAGGGTTAGGGTTAGGGTTAGGGTTAGGGTTAGGGTTAGGGTTAGGGTTAGGGTTAGGGTTAGGGTTAGGGTTAGGGTTAGGGTTAGGGTTAGGGTTAGGGTTAGGGTTAGGGTTAGGGTTAGGGTTAGGGTTAGGGTTAGGGTTAGGGTTAGGGTTAGGGTTAGGTTAGGGTTAGGGTTAGGGTTAGGGTTAGGGTTAGGGTTAGGGTTAGGGTTAGGGTTAGGGTTAGGGTTAGGGTTAGGGTTAGGGTTAGGGTTAGGGTTAGGGTTAGGGTTAGGGTTAGGGTTAGGGTTAGGGTTAGGGTTAGGGTTAGGGTTAGGGTTAGGGTTAGGGTTAGGGTTAGGGTTAGGGTTAGGGTTAGGGTTAGGGTTAGGGTTAGGGTTAGGGTTAGGGTTAGGGTTAGGGTTAGGGTTAGGGTTAGGGTTAGGGTTAGGGTTAGGGTTAGGGTTAGGGTTAGGGTTAGGGTTAGGGTTAGGGTTAGGGTTAGGGTTAGGGTTAGGGTTAGGGTTAGGGTTAGGGTTAGGGTTAGGGTTAGGGTTAGGGTTAGGGTTAGGGTTAGGGTTAGGGTTAGGGTTAGGGTTAGGGTTAGGGTTAGGGTTAGGGTTAGGGTTAGGGTTAGGGTTAGGGTTAGGGTTAGGGTTAGGGTTAGGGTTAGGGTTAGGGTTAGGGTTAGGGTTAGGGTTAGGGTTAGGGTTAGGGTTAGGTTAGGGTTAGGGTTAGGGTTAGGGTTAGGGTTAGGGTTAGGGTTAGGGTTAGGGTTAGGGTTAGGGTTAGGGTTAGGGTTAGGGTTAGGGTTAGGGTTAGGGTTAGGGTTAGGGTTAGGGTTAGGGTTAGGGTTAGGGTTAGGGTTAGGGTTAGGGTTAGGGTTAGGGTTAGGGTTAGGGTTAGGGTTAGGGTTAGGGTTAGGGTTAGGGTTAGGGTTAGGGTTAGGGTTAGGGTTAGGGTTAGGGTTAGGGTTAGGGTTAGGGTTAGGGTTAGGGTTAGGGTTAGGGTTAGGGTTAGGGTTAGGGTTAGGGTTAGGGTTAGGGTTAGGGTTAGGGTTAGGGTTAGGGTTAGGGTTAGGGTTAGGGTTAGGGTTAGGGTTAGGGTTAGGGTTAGGGTTAGGGTTAGGGTTAGGGTTAGGGTTAGGGTTAGGGTTAGGGTTAGGGTTAGGGTTAGGGTTAGGGTTAGGGTTAGGGTTAGGGTTAGGGTTAGGGTTAGGGTTAGGGTTAGGGTTAGGGTTAGGGTTAGGGTTAGGGTTAGGGTTAGGGTTAGGGTTAGGGTTAGGGTTAGGGTTAGGGTTAGGGTTAGGGTTAGGGTTAGGGTTAGGGTTAGGGTTAGGGTTAGGGTTAGGGTTAGGGTTAGGGTTAGGGTTAGGGTTAGGGTTAGGGTTAGGGTTAGGGTTAGGGTTAGGGTTAGGGTTAGGGTTAGGGTTAGGGTTAGGGTTAGGGTTAGGGTTAGGTTAGGGTTAGGGTTAGGGTTAGGGTTAGGGTTAGGGTTAGGGTTAGGGTTAGGGTTAGGGTTAGGGTTAGGGTTAGGGTTAGGGTTAGGGTTAGGGTTAGGGTTAGGGTTAGGGGTTAGGGTTAGGGTTAGGGTTAGGGTTAGGGTTAGGGTTAGGGTTAGGGTTAGGGTTAGGGTTAGGGTTAGGGTTAGGGTTAGGGTTAGGGTTAGGGTTAGGGTTAGGGTTAGGGTTAGGGTTAGGGTTAGGGTTAGGGTTAGGGTTAGGGTAGGGTTAGGGTTAGGGTTAGGGTTAGGGTTAGGGTTAGGGGTAGGGTTAGGGTTAGGTTAGGTTAGGGGGTTTGGGGTTAGGGGGTTAGGGTTAGGGGTTAGGGTTAGGGTTAGGGTTAGGGGTTAGGTTAGGGATAGG
>NW_027592502.1:0-52560 GCF_964213995.1 Mustelus asterias | reverse complement strand
CCTTTGCCTTATCTGCCAAAACAATCTCATGTCCCCTTTATGCCCTCCTGATTTCTCTCTGAACTCTACTCTTACACCCCCTATACTCTTCAAGAGATTCACTTGATCCCAGCTGCCTATGCACGTCATGTGGCTCTTTATTCTTCTTGACCAGGGCCTCAATATCCCGAGTCATCCAGGGTTCCCGACTTCTGCCAGCCTTGCCCTTCACTCTCAGAGGAATGTGTTCACCCTGAACCCTGGTTAACACACTTTTGAAAGCCTCCCACTTACCAGACGTCCCTCTTCCTTCCCACAGACTCCCCCAATTAACTTTTGAAAGTTCCTGCCTGATACCATCAAAATTGCCCTTGTCCCAGTTTAGAATATTAACTTTTGGGACAGACCTATCATTCTCCATAGCTATCTTAAAACTAATAGAATTATGGTCACTGGTCCCAAAGTGATCCCTCACTAACACTCCTGTCACCTGCCCTTCCTTATTTCCCAAGAGGAGGTCAAGTTTTGCCCCCTCTCTAGTCGGGCCATCCACATACTGAATGAGAAATTCCTACTGAATACACTCAACAAATTTCTCTCCATCCAACCCTCTAATACTATGGCTGTCCCAGTCAATGTTGGGAAAATTAAAATCTCCGACTATTACCGCCCTATTTTTCTTGGAGCTATCTGTAATCTCCTTACATATTTGCTCCTCAATTTCCCGCTGACTATTTGGGGGCCTATAGTACAACCCTATCAAAGTGATTTCCCCCTTCTTATTTCTCAGTTCTACCCATATAGACTCAGTGGCCGAACCCTCGGATATATCCCCTCTCAGTACGGCCGTGATGCTTTCCCTAATCAAAAGTGCAACTCCCCCTCCTCTTACCCCCTGTTCTATCTTTCCTGTAGCATCTGTACCCTGGAACATTGAGCTGCCAGTCCTGTCCCTCCCTTAGCCATGTTTCAGTAATTGCTCTAATATCCCAGTCCCATGTACCCATCAATGCCCTGAGTTCATCTGCCTTGCCCGTCAGGCCTCTTGCCTTGGAATAAATGCAGTTTAATCTGGACTTTCCTTGCTCTCTGTCTTGCTTCTGTCTGATCTGTCTGGTACTAGGATTACTGACACTGCCTTTACTAATTAATGTGCTCTCTTTAACTTCCGTGCTGTCCTCAAACTTCTGTTTTGTCTCCCTCCTGCTTTGGATCCCACCCCCCTGCCAAACTAGTTTAAACCCTCTCGAGCTGCTCGAGCAAATCTCCCGCCAGGATGTTAGTCCCCCTCCAGTTCAAATGTAACCCATCCCTCTTGAACAGATCAGCCCTTCCCCAGAAAAGATCCCAATGATCCAAAAATCTATATCCCTGCCCCCTGCACCAGCTCTCAAGCCAGTCATTCATCTGCCTAATCCTCCTATTCCTACTCTCACTAGCACGTGGTACCGATAGTAGTCCTGAAATTACTACCTTCGAGGTTCTGCACTTTAGCCTTCTGCCTAACTCTCTGTATTCACATTTCAGGACCTCATCCCTTTTCCTACCTATGTCGTTGGTACCAATATGTACAACGACCTCTGGCTGCTCACCCTCCCCCTTCAGAATGTCCTGCAATCGCTCAGAGACGTCCTTGGCCCTGGCACCAGGGAGGCAACACACCATCCTGGAGTCTCGATTGCGGCCACAGAAACGCCTGTCTGTGCCTCTAACTAGCGAGTCCCCTATTACTGCTGCTCGCTTGCTCTTTGCCCGACCCTGTCCCACAGCAGAACCAGCTGTGGTGTCACAGGCCTGGCTGCTGCTGGTATCTCCCCCTGACAGGCTATCACTCCCGTAAATCATCTCTACCTCCCCTCCCGCCCGACTACCTCCCACTAGCCCTTGAACAAATCTGACTAAACCTCCCAACTTGGCCTCATCCGTCCCAACCTCTCCTGACCTGACATAGAAACATGGAAGATAGGAGCAGGAGGCGGCCATTTGGCCCTTTAAGCCTACTCCACCATCCATCACAATCATGGCTGATCATCCAACTCAAAAGCCTAATCCTGCTTTCTCCCCATAACCTTTGATCCTGTTCGCCCCAAGTGCTGTATGCAGTCGCCTCATGAATACATTCTTGACTATATCTCTGACTTAAACTGATTACTCAAGAAGCAACCCCAACCCACTACTCTCCAAAGCTATTAACCAATCCCAACCCCCGACCAAATCTAACTGGACACCCAACAACATTACCAACTCCCAGCCACCATCCAAACTGCTGATTAACCCTCCAACCCAACACAACTCGACCACCCTACCGACACCCAGAACTAATCCTTGAACCTCTCCCCAGCTCCCTGACTAACCATTCATCCAGCGACACATCAACCCATTCACTCCCACAATCAACTAACACTTATGGAGCTCCCCGGGGTCACTGTGCTGCAAATAAGGTGTGCTTGCTCTACGACTCGACTCTGCTCTGATGGAGATCGCCGGGGTCACTGTGCTGTAAATAGGGTGCGTGCTCTCTCTTCCCCGACTCTACTCTGGTGGAGCTCCCCGGGGTCACTGTGCTGTAAATAGGGTGTGTGCTCTCTCTTCCCCGACTCTTGTCTGCTCTGATGGAGCTCCCAGGGTCGCAGTGCCGAAGATTCTGGGAGAAAAATGCAGCAGTTTCAGGTTGGGAGAATTTTTAAACATACCGGCAATCTGCTTACCATTGTTGCTGCTTGGAAGATTCAGGCCCATTTATATTTTAAATCCATTTATATTTTAACTGTTACACTAAAAATTCACACAAACACTCACCTGATCTCCTCCAGACTCCTGCAGGTCAGTATGAGGCGGCGGAGAGCAGGGACAGATTGATCTGTGAAGGAGTTTGATTCCAGGTACAGAATCCTCAGTGACTGGTTTGTACTGAGAGCGGAGGCGAGATCCTCGGCACAAGAATCTGTGAGAGCGTTATTATACAGACTGGAGACCAGAGAGAGGAATAACAGGAATCAGGCTCAATCCCCAGTGTTTTAAATAATACTGTTAATAACAATATTAATGTATTGTATCAGACATTCCAAAAACACAACCTGCATTTCTGTAGAATGAGGAAATACTCAATGCTGAAAATGAAATATAAATAAACTGGAAATGCTCAGCAGGTTCGCTAAATACATGTGAAGAGAGAAACAGGGGTAAAGTTTGAGCTTCCATTGGAACTGGGAACGGGCAGTGAATTGACAGGTTTGAAGTGACAGCGGTGGGTGGCTGGGGAAGAAACAAAGAAAGGACAAACTGGAATTACAGGAGTGATTAAATGATAAAAGTGATGATGGGACAGGACCACAATCACAGGATCCCCATGTCCTTACTCGGAGTGGCTCGGGAGGGACATGGGATGGTCAGTGGTTTGGGAATGCAGTTTGTGGTGAGGTTGAAGATAATGGCTGTGATTTTACCAGAAGCTCTGAAGTCCCAGCATGGGGATTGGAAATGGGTGGTGTGTCCGTGTGGGCAGGATAGGCAGAGTTATGAAGGTGATATTGTCAGAGGCGGACAATTAACGGCTGGCAGAGGAAAAGCAGTTTTCCTTATTCATAACTGACGCCAATAGTAATGGGCAGTGTTTTTTATACAAATACCAGTGGTGAAATTATATTGTTGAATATTCAGTTATTATAAACACAATCTCACACAGTCTGCTACTTACTGCAGTTTCTGTATTTTACATTCCGGATTCCTCAGAGCCACAGACAGCAGTTTCACTCCGGAATCTCCCAGGTTATTGGAACCCAGATACAGATCTATCAGTGAGCGGTTTGTACTGAGAGCAGAGGCCAGATCCTCGGCACAAGAATCGGTGAGATTGTTACCACGGAGACTGGAGATCAGAGAGAGAAAAATAACAGGAATCAGGGTAAATCCACAGTGTTTTTAAGAATAAGATCATTAACAATAATAATGTACAGCGCGGGACATTCAAGAAACACAACTTCAGTTGATAGGAGTTTTAGACTCCCCTACCTTTGGGAAAAGATATTGACTAACGAGCTGATCTGTGCCCCTCATTATTTTATAGACCTCTATAAGGTCACCCCTCAGCCTCCTCCGCTCCAAGGAAAAAAGTCCCAATCTATTAGCCTCTCCTTATAACTTCACAAAACACCTTGGAGTTTCTGGTCTGCATCTTAACAATTGCCTCCATTCACTCTTTACTCTTCCTCACAAATCAAGGGCTGTGTGACTGGGTGACGTGTGTCCCCCTGTAAGCATGTGAACGGGTCCTCAGTCACCGTCACATTATTCCCCTACACCCAGGGCACAAAAATCAATGTGATTGACATTCCACTGCATTGGGATCAGAGAGAGAGAAATCACAGGAATCAGTGAAAATTCAGGTTCTGGTTCATAACTTCCAACCCCTGGGCCTTTATAGAGGTTTTCAGCACAGAAAGAGGCCCTTCGGCCCATCGTGTCTGTGTCAGCCATCAAGCAGCAATCTATTCTAACCCATTTCCAGCACTTGCTCCATAGCCTTGTCTGCTGCGGCATTTCAAGTGCTTGTCTGAATGCTTCTTAAATGTTGCGAGTGTTCCTGACTCCACCGCCCTTTCAGACAGTGAGATCCAGATTCCCACCACCCTCTGGGTGAAAATACTTTTCCACAGAACCATAGAATCCCCACTCTGCAGAAGGTGCCCAATCGCCCCATCGACTCTGCACTGACTCTCCAAAAAAGCCAGGCCCACACAACTGCTTATCACTGGACATTTATCATGGCAAATCCACTGAAACTACACATCTTAGGACATGAAATGATAATTTAGCATGGTCGATCCACCTAACCTACACATCTTTGGACTGTGGGAGGAAACCAGAGTACCTGACGGAAACACGCACACATGGGGTGAACATGCAAGCTCCACACAGGCAGTCACCCGAGGCCAGAATTAAACAAAGGTCCCTGACGTTTTGAGGCAGCAGTGCTAACCACTGTGCCATCTTCAATTCTCCTCTGAAACTCCTCCCCAATGCCTTAAAGCTATGCCCCTGGTTATTGTCTCCTAAAACGAAGGGGAAAGGTTTATTTCTATAATTTGATACAACTCCACATGGTCATCCCCCAGCCTTCCCTGTCTGAAAACAATAACAGGAGCATTGACATACAGATGGATCTGTGTGTACTTGTCCACTGATCCCTGAAAGTGGTAACACAGGTGGATAACTTGGTCAACAAGGCATGCAGCATGCTTGCTTCATTGGCCAGGGCATCAAGTATAAAAGTTGGCAAGTTATGTTACAGCTGTATTCAACTTTAGTTGGGCCCAACATGGAATATTGCGTGCAGTGCTGATCGTCAGACAACCAGAAGGATGTGGCTGCTTTGGAGAAGGTGCAAAGAAGGTTTACAAGGATGTTGCCTGGTCTGGTTAAGGTATGAAGAGAAGTTGAAGAAACTCGGATTGTTTTCATTGGAAAGACGGAGGCTGAGGGGTGACCTGATAGAGGCAGATATATGGTTGATAGTTGGAGTCTTTTCCCCAGGGTGGAAAGGTCAACTACAAGACGGGACAGTTTGAAGGCAAGAGGGGGAAAGTTTAGAGGAGACGTGCAGGGAACGTTTTCACATAGAGAGTGGTGGGTGCCTCGAATGCACAGCCAGTGAAGTTGACGGAAGCAGGCACGTTCCCAATGTTCAAGGTTTATCTTGATAGAAACATGAACGGGAGATGAACAGAGGAATAGAAGCTGCGTCTGAACAATAAGTACTGGGTCTGAATAAGAATGAGGAGTCGCCGCAGGCTTGGTGGGCCGAAGGGCCTGTTACTGTGCTGCATGGCTCTTTGTTCTTCTTTGTACATGAATGTTAAAATCACCCGTGATTATTGAAGAATGTTTTTACAGGACCCCATTAATATTCCTGTGTCGGAGATTCTGAATATTGTTAGGGGCCTATAAAAGATTCCCACAAGTGATCTTTTAACTTTGTTAATTCTTATCCCTCCCCAAACTGATTCTGCTTCTTGATCATTGGAACTAAGTTCAGCTCTCGCTGCTGTACTGACATCTGTTACTAACAGTGAGACTCCACCACCATGTTCTGTCCTCCATTTACTGTCATCCACTCACTCTCCCCCCTTTCACTAATCAATGGATGCTGTGCCCGGGGAGAGCTGTGCACATCTGAGGAGGAGGAGAGAACCTCAGAGGGTGAACCATAACATTATTCCCCCACTCCCTCAACATAAGGATTTGTGGGACTGACATCCCATTGCTCAGAGATCAGAGAGAGAAGCAACAGGAGTCAGAGGAAAAGCAGTTTTCCTTATTCATAACTGACGCCAATAGTAACGGGCAGTGTTTTTGATACAAATACCAGTGGTGAAATTATATTGTTGAATATTCAGTTATTATAAACACAATCTCACACAGTCTGCTACTTACTCCAGTTTCTGTATTTTACAGTCCGGATTCCTCAGAGCCACAGACAGCAGTTTCACACCGGAATCTCCCAGTTTATTCTCACTCAGATTCAGATCTATCAGTGAGCGGTTTGTACTGAGAGCAGAGGCCAGGTCCTTGGCACAAGAATCTGTGAGATCGTTATCATTCAGACTGGAGATCAGAGAGAGAAAAATAACAGAAATCAGGGTAAATCCACAGTGTTTTTGAGAATAAGGTCATTAACAATAATAATGTACAGCGCGGGACATTCAAGAAACACAACTTCAGTTGATACAGAAGGCAAAATTCTACTGATGCTGTAAATCTGAAATATGAATAAAATATGTTGGAAACTCTCATCGGGTCAGGCAATATCTGTGAAGATAGAAACAGATTTAGTTTCAGTTCAATTCGCGAAACTTAGAAATTGGAAATCGCAATGAAATAAATTGTTTTAAGTGACATGGGCCCTTCGGCCCATCGTGTCTGTGTCAGCCATCAAGCACCAATCTATTCTAACCCATTACCAGCACTTGCTCCATAGCCTTGTCTGCTGCGGCATTTCAAGTGCTTGTCTGAATGCTTCTTAAATGTTGCGAGTGTTCCTGACTCCATCGCCCTTTCAGACAGTGAGATCCAGATTCCCACCACCCTCTGGGTGAAAAAACTTTTCCACAGAACCATAGAATCCCCACTGTGCAGAAGGTGCCCAATCGCCCCATCGACTCTGCACTGACTCTCCGAAAAAGCCAGGCCCACACAACTGCTTATCACTGGACATTTATCATGGCAAATCCACTGAAACTACATATCTTTGGACACGAAATGATAATTTAGCATGGTCGATCCACCTAACCTGCACATCTTTGGACTGTGGGAGGAAACCAGAGTACCTGACGGAAACACGCACACACGGGGGGAACATGCAAGCTCCACACAGGCAGTCACCCGAGGCCAGAATTAAACAAAGGTCCCTGACGTTGTGAGGCAGCAATGCTAACCACTGTGTCATCTTCAATTCTCCTCTGAAACTCCTGCCCAATGCCTTAAAGCTATGCCCCTGGTTATTGTCTCCGAAAACAAAGGGGAAAGGTTTATTTCTATAATTTGATACAACTCCACATGGTCGTCCCCCAGCCTTCCCTGTCTGAAAAAAATAACAGGAGCATTGACATACAGATGGATCTGTGCGTACTTGTCCACTGATCCCTGAAAGTGGTAACACAGGTGGATAACTTGGTCAACAAGGCATGCAGCATGCTTGCTTCATTGGCCAGGGCATCAGGTATAAAAGTTGGCAAGTTATGTTACAGCTGTATGAAACTTTAGTTAGGCCCAACATGGAATATTGCGTGCAGTGCTGATCGCCAGACAACCAGAAGAATGTGGCTGCTTTGGAGAAGGTGTAAAGAAGGTTTACAAGGATGTTGCCCGGTCTGGTTAAGGTATGAAGAGAAGTTGAATAAACTCGGATTGTTTTCCCTGGAAAGACGGAGGCTGAGGGGCGACCTGATAGAGGCAGATATACGGTTGATAGTTGGAGTCTTTTCCCCAGGGTAGAAAGGTCAACTACAAGACGGGACAGTTTGAAGGCAAGAGGGGGAAAGTTTAGAGGAGACGTGCGGGACAAGTTTTCACAGGGGGTGGTGGGTGCCTCGAATGCACAGCCAGTGAAGTTGACGGAAGCAGGCACGTTCCCAATGTTCAAGGTTTATCTTGATAGAAACATGAACGGGAGATGAATAGAGGAATAGAAGCTGCGTATGAGCAATAAGTACTGGGTCTGAATAAGAATGAGGAGTCGCCGCAGGCTTGGTGGGTCGAAGGGCCTGTTACTGTGCTGCATGGCTCTTTGTTCTTCTTTGTACATGAATGTTAAAATCACCCGTGATTATTGCAGAATGTTTTTACAAGACCCCATTAATATTCCTGTGTCCTGTGTCGGAGATTCTGAACATTGTTCGGGGCCTATAAATGATTCCCACAAGTGATCTTTTAACTTTGTTAATTCTTATCTCTACCCAAACTGATTCTGCATCTTGATCATTGGAACTAAGTTCAGCTCTCGCTGCTGTACTGACATCTGTTACTAATAGCGAGACTCCACCACCATGTTCTGTCCTCCATTTACTGTCATCCACTCACTCTCCCCCGTTACACTAATCAATGGATGTTGCGTCCGCGGAGAGCTGTGCACATCTGAGGAGGAGGAGAGGACCTCAGAGGGTTAACCATAACATTATTCCCCCACTCCCTCAACATAAGAAGTTGTGGGACTGAGGGAGGGAAATTTGTTACGGCTCTTCAGGGGGGTTTAAACTAAGGTCGATAAGTCCCCTGGGCCTGATGAAATGTATCCTAGGATTCTTTGGGAGGCAAGGGATGAGATTGCAGAGCCTTTGGCTTTGATCTTTGGGTCCTCACTGTCCACGGGGATGGTGCCAGAGGACTGGAGAGTGGCGAATGTTGTTCCTCTGTTTAAGAAAGGGAATAGAAATGACCCTGGTAATTATAGACCGGTTAGTCTTACTTCGGTCGTTGGTAAATTGATGGAAAAGGTCCTTAGAGATGGGATTTACGACCATTTCGAAAGATGCGGATTAATCCGGGATAGTCAGCACGGATTCGTGAAGGGCAAGTCGTGCCTCACAAATTCGATAGAATTTTTTGAGGAGGTAACTAAGTGTGTTACCTTTATCGCGAGGGGGATAGAATATAAAAGCAGGGAGGTCTTGCTGCAACTGTACAAGGCACTGGTGAGGCCGCAACTGGAGTACTGTGTGCAGTTTTGGTCCCCTTATTTGCGAAAGGATATATTGGCCTTGGAGGGAGTGCAGAGAAGGTTCACCAGGTTGATACCGGAGATGAGGGGTGTGGCTTATGAGGAGAGATTAAACAGATTGGGTCTGTACTCGTTGGAGTTTAGAAGGATGAGGGGTGATTTTATAGAGACATATAAGATAATGAAGGGGCTGGATAGGGTAGAGGTGGAGAGATTCTTTCCACTTAGAAGGGAAACCAGAACTAGAGGGCACAGCCTCAAAATAAGGGGGGGCCGGTTCAGAACAGAGTTGAGGGGGAACTTCTTCTCTCAGAGGGTAGTGAATCTCTGGAATTCTCTGCCCATTGAAGTGGTGGAGGCTTCCTCGTTGAATATGTTTAAATCACGGGTAGATAGTTTTCTGATCGATAAGGGAATTAGGGGATATGGGGAGCAGGCGGGTAAGTGGAACTGATTCGCTTCAGATCAGCCATGATCTTGTTGAATGGCGGGGCAGGCTCGAAGGGCCAGATGGCCTACTCCTGCTCCTATTTCATATGTTCTTATGTGTTGATGAAGGTAGGGCAGTTGATGTCATATACATGGATTTTAGTAAGGCGTTTGATAAGGTCCCCCATGGTCGGCTTATGATGAAAGTGAGGAGGTGTGGGATAGAGGGAAAGTTGGCCGATTGGATAGGTAACTGGCTGTCTGATCGAAGACAGAGGGTGGTGGTGGATGGAAAATTTTCGGATTGGAGGCAGGTTGCTAGCGGAGTGCCGCAGGGATCAGTGCTTGGTCTTCTGCTCTTTGTGATTTTTATTAATGACTTAGAGGAGGGGGCTGAAGGGTGGATCAGTAAATTTGCTGATGACACCAAGATTGGTGGAGTAGTGGATGAGGTGGAGGGCTGTTGTAGGCTGCAAAGAGACATAGATAGGATGCAAAGCTGGGCTGAAAAATGGCAAATGGAGTTTAACCCTGATAAATGTGAGGTGATTCATTTTGGTAGGACTAATTTAAATGTGGATTACAGGGTCAAAGGTAGGGTTCTGAAGACTGTGGAGGAACAGAGAGATCTTGGGGTCCATATCCACAGATCTCTAAAGGTTGCCACTCAATGGATAGAGCTGTGAAGAAGGCCTATAGTGTGTTAGCTTTTATTAACAGGGTGTTGGAGTTTAAGAGCCGTGGGGTTATGCTGCAACTGTACAGGACCTTGGTGAGACCGCATTTGGAATATTGTGTGCAGTTCTGGTCACCTCACTATGAGAAGGATGTGGAAGCGCTGGAAAGAGTGCAGGGGAGATTTACCAGGATGCTGCCTGGTTTGGAGGGTAGGTCTTATGAGGAAAGGTTGAGGGAGCTAGGGCTGTTCTCTCTGGAGCGGAGGAGGCTGAGGGGAGACTTAATAGAGGTTTATAAAATGATGAAGGGGATAGATAGAGTGAACGTTCAAAGACTATTTCCTCGGGTGGATGGAGCTATTACAAGGGGGCATAACTATAGGGTTCGTGGTGAGAGATACAGGAAGGATATCAGAGGTAGGTTCTTTACGCAGAGAGTGGTTGGGGTGTGGAATGGACTGCCTGCAGTGATAGTGGAGTCAGACAATTTAGGAACATTTAAGCGGTTATTGGATAGGCACATGGAGCACACCAGGATGATAGGAAGTGGGATAGCTTGATCTTGATTTCAGATAAAGCTCGGCACAACATCGTGGGCCGAAGGGCCTGTTCTGTGCTGTACTGTTCGACTGACATCCCATTGCTCAGGGATCAGAGAGAGAAGCAACAGGAGTCAGAGGAAAAGCAGTTTTCCTTATTCATAACTGACGCCAATAGTAACGGGCAGTGTTTTTTATACAAATACCAGTGGTGAAATTATATTGTTGAATATTCAGTTATTATAAACACAATCTCACACAGTCTGCTACTTACTGCAGTTTCTGTATTTTACAGTCCGGATTCCTCAGAGCCCCAGACAGCAGTTTCACTCCTGAATCTCCCAGGTAATTGTAACCCAGATTCAGATCTATCAGTGAGCGGTTTGTACTGAGAGCAGAGGCCAGGTCCTCGGCACAAGAATCAGTGAGATCGTTACCACGGAGACTGGAGATCAGAGAAAAAAATAACAGGAATCAGGGTAAATCCACAGTGTTTTTAAGAATAAGATGATTAACAATAATAATGTACAGCGCGGGACATTCAAGAAACACAACTTCAGTTCATACAGAAGGCAAAATTCTATTGATGCTGTAAATCTGAAATATGAATAAATATGTTGGAGACTCTCATCAGGTCAGGCAATATCTGTGAAGATAGAAACAGATTTAGTTTCAGTTCAATTCGCGAAACTTAGAAATTGGAAATAGCGGTGAATTAAATTGTTTTAAGTGACAGGGAGCTGGGGATGGGCGGGTGACAAGGAAAGAACAAAATGGAAGTGCCAGACTGATTAAATGACAAAAAGGATGATGGGGAAAGGGAAGAGCACAGGATTCCCATGTCTTTACCCTGAGTCACAGGGAGGGACATGGGATGGTCAGTGGCTCAGGAATGGAGTGTGTGGTGGGGTTGAAGATGATGCGACAGAAACCTTTCTCACACTGCCAGTGGTTCGGGTCTGGAATTCACAGCCAGGAAGTGTGGTGGAGGTCGGCTGCATCGAAGCAGTCAAAAAGGAATTAGATGATTTTTTGAATATAAAGAATGAGCGGGGATACGAGAAAAACGCTGGAGAATGACTCAAATTCCTAATGCTAATTTGGTGAGCTGGTGCAGACACGATGGGCCAAATGGCCTCATTGGGCACCGTAAGAATTCTGTGAAGATAATGGTTGGAAATGTATCGATATTTCAGCTGGAAGTTGGTGATGTTGCCGTGTGGACAGTGTTAGTCGCCATAGTCCTCAATAAAATGTTAATACTGATAGGCAGAGGGATCTGGGTGTACAGGTCCACAGATCACTGAAAGTGGCAATGCAGGTGGAGAAGGTAGTCAAGAAGTCATACGGCACGCTTGCCTTCATCGGCCGGGGCACTGAGTTTAAAAATTGGCAAGTCATGTTGCAGCTTTATAGAACCTTCGTTCGGCCGCACTTGGAATATAGTGTTCAATTCTGGTCGCCACTCTACCAGAAGGATGTGGAGGCTTTGGAGAGGGTACAGAAAAGATTGACCAGGATGTTGCCTGGTCTGGAGGGCATTAGCTATGAGGAGAGGTTGGAGAAACTTGGTTTGTTCTCACTGGAGCGACGGAGGTTGAGGGGAGACCTGATATAGGTCGACAAGATTATGAGAGGCATGGACAGAGTGGATAGTCGGAAGCTTTTTCACAGGGTAGAAGAGTCAATTGCTAGGGGGGCACAGGTTTAAGGTGCGAGGGGCAAGGTTTAAAGGAGATGTACGAGGCAGATTTTTTACACAGAGTAGTGGGCGCCTGGAACTCGTTGCTGGGGGAGGTAGTAGAAGCAGATATGGTGGTGACGTTTAAGGGGCGTCTTGACAAGTACATGAATAGGATGGGAATAGAGGGATATGGTCCCCGGAAGGGTAGGGGGTATTAGTTAAGTCAGGCAGCATGGTGGGTGCAGTCTTGGAGGGCCGAAGGGCCTGTTCCTGTGCTGTAATTTTCTTTGTTCTTTGTGTTTCTCTCCAATAGAAAGAGAGACAATTAGTTACATGTAGCTTCAGGGATACAATTTAATAAACGTGCGGCAATGGGAGGAGATGGGATTCCATGAACCCCACAGCCGGTAAGAGGACCAAACCCTCAGATTTAGCATCATTCTACATCACACTCTAAACACCAAACCAAATGAACTAACCAACTCCACATATAACCAAACAGGCACATTAATATCTGACAGGTTCGGGAAATCCGTGCACTCAGGCAGCACAGGCAGAATCACAGAATTGTTACAGAGCAGGTGGAGGCCATTCGGCCCATTGTGTCTGCACTGACTCTCCGACTGAGAAAAGCACTAAGTGTCATCCCCCCACCTTCCCCCAAAACCCTGTGCATTCCAGAGCTTAACCACTGGCTGCAGGGGAAGACCCCATTCAGGCAAAGCTGGCACCAGATTTAAAGGCAGCCAGCGGCACTTTTAAAGGCTCTGAAGGGAGCAGTGAGGGAGCCCTGGTTAATGAACAAAGAGCTGAAATGGCAGAAGGCAGATTAAACCCAATTCGCTTACACTTCCCTGGAAATTCTCAAGGTTATATCGGTTTGGAGGGAGGCTCTGTTCCCTCAGGAGTGGAGGAGGAGACCTGTCACACCAACCCAAGCAAGTCTGGATAGAAACTGCCGAGGGCCAGAGCAGGCAGCACGTGGCTGCAGTGAGGCAAAAGGATCAATAACCTGATATGTTCTGACAAGGAGAGTGTTAAACTTACAGGCTGATATGTGAATAAGGATGAAAGAGGAATGGTGGAAAGAACATCTCCACCCAGACACTGGCAAGTCCAGGCAGCAGCATCAATCTTCAGGAACATGTCAGCCTCTCTGTGAAGGGTTCCGGTCAGTCAGAGATGACTGCTGCACTGCCGACACTGAGTGACCATCCTGGTGGTCCCATGATGGGCAGTCTGGCAGCACCATAGGCTTGTGTGTGTCTTTGATGGGTGAGTATCAATGGAAATTTATGTGCTTTAGAAGAGGGCACACAGGGTCAGAGAAGGAGCCAAGAGTGACAGTGTCTGGATTGTGTCATCCTTATGCCAATGGAAGATGCAGTGCTGGAGCTGGGAGACCTGGAGGCTGGGTGGGCAATCGCTGATGGTGAGATGGGTTGTGGATCCAGAGAGAGTGAGTGAGTGAATGGATGGGCACAGGAGAGACTCTGCTGCTGAGTCCAAAACCTGGTGCTTGTGTGTCTTCCATTGGTCACATGGAGCTCTGGGTTAGGAACAGTCAGAAGTTTAACAACACAAGGTTAAAGTCCAACAGGTTTATTTGGTAGCAAATGCCACTAGCTTTCGGAGCGCTGCCCCTTCGTCAGGTGGAGTGTAGAAATGCTCACAAACAGGGCATACAGAGACACAAACTCAATTTACAGAATAATGACTGGAATGTAGTCTTTACAGATAATCAAGTCTTAAAGGTACAAACAGTGTGAGTGGAGGGAGCATTAAGCACAGGTTAAAGAGATGTGTATTGTCTCCAGACAGGACAGCCAGTGAGAATCTGCAAGTCCAGACAAGCTGTGGGCCATTCGGCCCATCAATCCTTCACTAACAACAATCCCGCCCAGGCCCTATAACAGTAACCCTACATATTAACTCTGCAAATCCCCCTGACATGAAGTGTCAATTTACCATCGCCGCTCAAACTAGCGTGCACATCTTTGGCATGTGGGAGGAAACTGGAGTAACTGAAGGAAACCTGCGCAGACACGGAGAGTACATGCAAACTCCACACAATCTGTCACCCAAGGCCGGAATTGACACGGGTCTCTGGCGCTCTGAGTCAGCAGTGCTAACAGCTCTACCACCCTGCCGACCATGATCAGCCGTGGTTCGTCCCATTTGCAGTGAGTATAGGACGAATAATTTCTATATTTTTTCATAAGATAAGCCTGGCATGCCATGAAAGACTCAAGCCAACATTTTCTCAAATGTTTATAAAATACGTTCATAAGGTGACCAAAACTATATACGTTACTTCAGCTGTGCTGTGACCACAAACCTATCAGATTTGTGACTGGCGACCTTTGCTCCCAGGCGAATTGTCCCTCATTGCCTTTTCTGTTGATTTGTCAAAGCTGTCGGCTCTTATAATATGAAGTCATGTGATTGGATCAGGTTGGGGATTCTGAGAGTCAGCACACCCGAAGGTAGAAATTCAATACAGTTTGCAGTTGCCAATGACTGGACCTCAGAGGGTGAACCATAACATTATTCCCCCACTCCCTCAACATAAGGATCTGTGGGACTGACATCCCATTGCTCAGGGATCAGAGAGAGAAGCAACAGGAGTCAGAGGAAAAGCAGTTTTCCTTATTCATAACTGATGCCAATAGTAATGGGCAGTGTTTTTTATACAAATACCAGTGGTGAAATTATATTGTTGAATATTCAGTTATTATAAACACAATCTCACACAGTCTGCTACTTACTACAGTTTCTGTATTATACAGTCCGGATTCCTCAGAGGCACAGACAGCAGTTTCACTCCTGAATCTCCCAGTTTATTGAAACCCAGATCCAGATCTATCAGTGAGCGGTTTGTACTGAGAGCAGAGGCCAGGTCCTCGGCAGAAGAATCGGTGAGATCGTTACCAGACAGACTGGAGATCAGAGAGAGAAAAATAACAGGAATCAGGGTAAATCCAGTGTTTTTAAGGATAATATCATTACCAATAATAATGTACAGCGCGGGACATTCAATGAGTATTCTAACTGAGTGCAGTTAGACAGAGACACCAGGAGATGGAGACAGTGAGGGGGGTAACTGAGTGCAGTTAGACAGAGACACCAGGAGATGGAGACAGTGAGTATTCTAACTGAGTGCAGTTAGATAGAGACACCAGGAGATGGAGACAGTGAGTATTCTAACTGAGTGCAGTTAGACAGAGACACCAGGAGATGGAGACAGTGAGGGGGGTAACTGAGTGCAGTTAGACAGAGACACCAGGAGATGGAGACAGTGAGTATTCTAACTGAGTGCAGTTAGACAGAGACACCAGGAGATGGAGACAGTGAGGGGGGTAACTGAGTGCAGTTAGACAGAGACACCAGGAGATGGAGACAGTGAGGGGGGTAACTGAGTGCAGTTAGACAGGGACACCAGGAGATGGAGACAGTGAGGCAGGTAACTGAGTGCAGTTAGACAGACACCAGGAGATGGAGACAGTGAGTATTCTAACTGAGTGCAGTTAGACAGAGACACCAGGAGATGGAGACAGTGAGTATTCTAACTGAGTGCAGTTAGACAGGGACACCAGGAGATGGAGACAGTGAGTATTCTAACTGAGTGCAGTTAGACCGAGACACCAGGAGATGGAGACAGTGAGTATTCTAACTGAGTGCAGTTAGACAGGGACACCAGGAGATGGAGACAGTGAGTATTCTAACTGAGTGCAGTTAGACAGAGACACCAGGAGATGGAGACAGTGAGTATTGTAACTGAGTGCAGTTAGAGGGACACCAGGAGATGGAGACAGTGAGGGGGGTAACTGAGTGCAGTTAGACAGAGACACCAGGAGATGGAGACAGTGAGTATTCTAACTGAGTGCAGTTAGACAGGGACACCAGGAGATGGAGACAGTGAGTATTCTAACTGGGGCTCAGGAATGGAGTGTGTGGTGGGGTTGAAGATGATGCGACAGAAACCTTTCTCACACTGCCAGTGGTTCGGGTCTGGAATTCACAGCCGGGAAGTGTGGTGGAGGTCAGCTGCATCGAAGCAGTCAAAAAGGAATTAGATGATATTTTGAAGATAGGCAATGAGCTACGAAAATGGACACGACAAAAAGGCTGGAGAATGACACGAATTTCGAATGTCAATTTGGTGAGCTGGTGCAGACACGATGGGCCAAATGGCCTCATTGTGCTCTGTAAGAATTCTGTGGAGACAGTGGTTGAAAATGTTATCGATATTTGAACTGGAAGTTGGTGATGTTGCCGTGTGGACAGTGTTAGTAGCCACAGTCCCCAATGAAATCTCTCCAATAGAAAGAGACACAATTTGGTACATGTCGCTTCAGGGATACAACTTAGTAAACGTGGGGATATGGAAAGAGTTGGGACTCCATTAACCCCACAGCCAGTACGAGAACCAAACCCTCAACAACAGCGTCATTCTACATCACGCTGGAGACACCGAACCAACTGAACTAACCAACTCCACACAGAGCCAGAACGGGCACAGTAAATGTCTGACAGGTTCAGGAAATCCGCCCACTCAGGCAGCACAGGCAGAATCACAGTATTGTTAGAGAGCAGAAGGAGGCCACTCGGCCCATCGTGTCTGCACTGACTCTCCGAATGAGCAATTCACTAAGTGGCATTCCCCCACCTTCCCCCAAATCCCTGTGCATTGCAGAGCTTAACCACTGGCTGCAGGGGACAGCACAATTCAGGCAAACCTAGCACCAGATTTAAAGGCAGCCAGCAGCGCTTTTAAAGGCTCTGAAGGGAGCAGTGAGGGAGCCCTGGTTAATGAACAAAGAGCTGAAATGGCAGAAGGCAGATTCAACCCAATTCGCTGACACTTCCCTGGAAATTCTCAAGGCTATTTCGGTTTGGAGGGAGGTTCTGTTCCCTCAGGACTGGAGAAGGAGACCTGTCACATCAACCCAAGCAAGTCTGGATAGACACTGCCAAGGGTCTGAGCAGTGGCTGCAATGAGGCAAAAGATGAATAATCTGATATGTTCTGACAAGGTGAGCGTTAAGCCTACAGGCTGATATGTGAATAAGGATGAAAGAGAAATTGTGGAAAGACCATCTCCACCCAGACACTGGCAATGTCCAGACAGCAGCATCAATCTTCAGGAACATGTCAGCCTCTCTGTGAAGGGTTACATGGAACATAGGACATAGAACAGTACAGCACAGTACAGACCCTTCGGCCCACGATGTTGTGCCGAGCTTTGTCCAAAACCAAGATCAAGCTATCCCACTCCCTATCATTCTAGTGTGCTCCATCTGCCTATCCAATAACCGCTTGAAAGTTCCTAAAGTGTCCGACTTCACTATGACAGCAGGCAGTCCATTCCACACCCCAACCGCTCTCTGAGTAAAGAGTCAGTCAGAGATGGCTGCTGCACTGCCAACACTGAGTGACCATCCTGGTGGTCCCATGATGGGCAGTCTAAATTAGCGTCAGGTTTGTGTGTGTCTTTGACGCTGTGTGCCCTCTTCTACAAGAACATAAATTTCCATTGATACTCACCCATCAGAGAAGGAGCCAAGAGTGACAGTGTCTGGATTGTGTCATCCTTATGCCAATGGAAGATGCAGTGCTGGAGCTGGGAGACCTGGAGGCTGGGTGGGCAATCGCTGATGGTGAGATGGGTTGTGGATCCAGAGAGAGTGAGTGAGTGAATGGATGGGCACAGGAGAGACTCTGCTGCTGAGTCCAAAACCTGGTGCTTGTGTGTCTTCCATTGGTCACATTGAGCTCTGGTTTAGGAACAGTCTGCAGGACATGTTGGAATGTGTATTACCCTCTAACATTCTTCACTCTCTCACAAATCAACAGCTGCGGTGAGCGGGAGACAGGCGTGTAGCTCTGAAGATGGGGAGGGGTCAGAGGATGGATTGTCACATTATACTCTATAACGTCCGCCAGAGCAGATAATGTCTCTCACGATTAGCAAAGGGGTTACAATCTGGCAGCACAGGAGAGCACACACAAACCCGAGCAGCTGATGGAGGCAGGAATAGCTGAGTTCACTCACACTCTCGAGGGGACAGGTCATTGTCAGCTTCAGGAAGATGAAATGTGACTGGAGTCTTTAACAATGCAGCAGATACTGGAGCTGCAGCGTAGGATACTTTAACATTTGGTGGAGTTTCCAAAGGCTGTGTGTATCCATACACAAAGGATGGAGGAGTCAATCCAGGCCAGCAGTGTTACCATGTCTCAGGTCTGAGCACAAATAGCATCCTCCACAGAGAGATTGGTGATCTTCATGGAGAGTCACATCCAGCCTATCACCCACAGGAAATACACATGAACCTGCATGTTCTCACCACCTCCATGAGCTCTGTGGAACACGGGCTGCAGGAGGGGTGGGAAAATGTGGCTGGAGTAACTGCCAGGACCTCCCCAGCTGAGCAGGGAGGGTCCAGTTTGCCCTGAATGGATAGAGGAGCGGCTGCCTGCAGTATTCGGGAGCTCCTCTCAGGATGCCCCTGGTGTGGGCAGTGGGTCCCCTTCTGCTCCGACTGTGACACAAGCACCTCACGAAGCTATGATGACAGAGACAACTCCAGCATCTGTGCAGAGGACCCGCAGTTGGCCGGATCCTTCCAGGACTCAGGAAATCCGAGGACAAAGGCCACGGTCATCAAAATTCCCAGAGGAGAGGAGAGAGGTAAGATGCTGCCTGCAGCTCAGCGGAAAGTGCGGGGATGCCGGTGGTTGTCATGGTGGGGTTGCTTCCTTGGGTTTCACAGGATTATACTTTGTTATTACTGGTCACTTTGTTATGTCTGTATTTTGAGTAAATTCAGAGATGGAGCACCACTAAAAAAATCCTTCACCATATTACTGGGTCTTTAACAGTTCACTGGGAATGTGAGATGGGAAATACAGCACTGAATCAGGTCAATACAATTCCAATACCTTTGTTTCATGTCGTGACGGCTCCAGGGAAATTATAAAACATTCACAGAAACAGCAACAGTGCTGGAGATGGTGAAGATTTATTACACTGAATGGCTGTGTGAGTCAAGGTTCTTGGAAAACATGTCTGCATTACTGAATCTCCATCCTCCCTGACACATATCCCATGTCCCTGGCCTGTGGTCCATGGGGTTCCTCATCATGAAGCATCTGGTCAACATTGTATTGCATCACACTTTCTTCAAAGCTTCTCCACTCTAGATCCAGGTTGTATGGAACACAGCACAACACCTGGACATTTGAGACCCTCGCTGAGTATATTAAATAGTTCCACCAGATCTATCTTTAGAATTCCTCTGGCCTGTGCAATGGTCACACTATTTGTCCTGTCGCAGCTGTTTTTTCTCTCTTCCGTGACTGTGTTTGGGTTACACACAGGCACAATTACCCACCTCTACAGTGGGTAGCGCTTGTCTTTATTAATTCTTTCATGGGATGATGGTATCACTGGCAATGCCAACACTTGCAGCCCATCCCCAATTGCCTTTGAGAAGGAGGTGGTGAGCCATCTTCTTAAATTCTGCAGAGCATCTGGTACAAAACCATTAGGAAGGGACATCCGGGATTATGATCCCGCATCAGTGATGGAAAAGCAATATATTCCAAGTCAGAATGGTGTGTGGTTTGGAAAGAAATCTGAAGCTGGTTGGTGTCCCATCCTTCTGATATCCTTGGCCATCTCAGTGATGGATAGTGCCTGTTTGGGTGATGCTGGCTCAGGAACCTTGGTGAGCTGCTACATTCCACCTTGTATGTGGTAAAATACTGCCACTGTGCGTCAGTGGTAGAGACAGCCAATGTTTAGTTTGGTGAATGGCCAGCTGATCCAGTGGGCTCATTTTCCATGGATGAGCTTCTTCTGTGTTTTTGAAGCTGCAGACAATCCAGCAAGATGAGCGGATTCCATCACACTGCTGACTTGTGCCTTGGAGATGGTGGGCAAAAATTTGGGAGACAGGAGGCGAGTTCCTCATCTCCGAATTCCCAGACTGTGATCTGCCCTTGGAGCCATAGTGTTTACAGTTCAGTGTCTGTTCAATGGTCCCAGTGCGCCCCCACCACTCAGAATGTTGATGGTCGAGGATTCAGCGATGGTGCTGCCATTCAATGTAAAGGGAATATGGTTAGATTCCCGTCTGTTGGAGATGGTCCTTGCCTGGCATTTGTGCAGTGAAACATTACTTGCCATTTATCAGGTTAAGCCTGAAAGTTCTTCAGAGCTTAAGACGCTAGCTCTGTCGAAGAGTCATCCAGATTCGAAGGGTTAGCTGTTCTCTCTCCACAGAAGCTGTCAGACATGCTGAGCCTTTCCACCATTTTCTGTTTTGTTCAGGTCTTGCTGTTTATGGGCATGGACTGCTTCAGTCTCTGAGGAATTGTGAACAGTACTGAGCATTGTGCAATCATTAGTGAGCATCCTCACTACTGACATTATAATGGAAGGCAGGACATTGATAAAGCAATTGAAGGTGGTTGGGCTTTGGACATCACCCTCAGGAACTCCTGCAGTGATGTTCATGAGGTACTGGAAGGATGACACTTTTCTGACGTTCAAGAGCAGACTGATGGAGCAGCAATTCATCAGATTGGATTTGCCCTGTTTTTTCCCACATTGTCCGGTAGATCCAGTGTTGTAGCTGTACTGGAACAGCTTGGCCAGGGGAATGGCTAGTTATGGAGCACAATTCTTCAGTACCATTGCTGGAGTACAGCCAGGCTGACAGAGTTTGCAGTATGCAGTGCCTTCAGTCATTTCTTTACCTCACATGCAGTGAATCAAATTGTCATCTGTAATGTTGGGGACCTCAGGAGGAGGCCGAGATTAATCATTCTACTCAGCACTTCTGGCTGAAGATGGCACTGATGCTCTGGGTTCCCTCATCAGTAATGATGGAATTCTTGTGGCATGTTTATAGAATCATAGAATTCCCACAGTGTCGAAGGAGGCCCTTTGGCCCATCGAGTCTTCACCAATTCTTTGAAAGAATATCATATCCAGGCCCTATCTCTGTAACTCCACATATATGGTCCACTAATCCCCTTACCTACACACCCTGAGACACCTAGGGACAACTTAGCATAGCCAATCAACCGAACCTGCACATCTTTGGCCTGTGGGAGAAAATTGGAGTACCCAGAGGAAACCCACACAGACACTGGGAGAACGTGCAAACTCCACACAAGTCACCCAAGGCCGGAATTGAACCCTGGTCCCTGGTGCTGTGAGGCAGCAGTGCTGACCACTGTGCCACCGTGTCACCTCATGTAAGCGGCATATCCACCATTTGTGGCATGTGTAACACTATTTCGGACTGGATATGGCAACACTGCAGATCTCTGATCTGATCCATTGGTTTTGGTGTGATTGAGCTCGGTCTATCATATGCTGCGTCCGCTCTGTGGTCTGGTGGCCGTGTGCTGGAGCTTCACATCTCATCTTTAGATAAACCCAAGTCTCATTTGGCAGTATATGTAAAGAAAATTAGTCGTAGTAACACAGTACTGGTTTCTGGGGAACGCCACTGTCAGCTTCCCATAAATGAAAAAGTAGAGATCACCTCTCCTGCCTATTTCCTGTCACTCAGATAACTTCATGTCCAGGCTGCCTTTGTCTCTTTTATTTCATGGTCTTCTTACTTTGCTCCCAAGCTCAGTATGTGTCTACTCATAGCGGATCGTGTTTTTAATAACAAAACTACTGACAGCAATGGTATATTTTGTATCATTATTTGTGTTCTTAAAAACAATGTCCATTATTAATAGGGACATCATTCAGACTATTCTGCACTGTGATTATTGCCATTGCCAGCTGAGCTGTGCCTTGAACTGCTGGGCTGTAAGCTCTGGAATTCTCTTCATAACCCTCCCCACCTCCATCTCTGCATTCTCTTTTCAGATGCTCCTTAAGCTCCGTTTAACGTAAATTTGAGAGTGGATCCCTCGGGATAAAACTCATCAGAATTCAATGTCGTTTGTAATCTGCCTCACCGATATACTGCAGTTTTCTATGTTTAATCAAACTGAGAAGCCGACAGACATAAACATCTATAATCTGAATGACAAATTATACTGAATTGAACATGCGACCAGCCATATCGGGGAATTCTATAAACATTTAATCGTTTTGTCCATCTTTTTTATTTTCATGAATGGTTTTGAGAATAATTATAAATGATTAGTTAAATCTTTCACTCCTGAATCTCGCAGTTTATTGTAACTCAGGTTCAGACACATCACTGACTGGTTTGTACTGAGAGCAGAGGTGAGAATATCTGAGGCTGTTACTCTCCAAACTGGAGATCAGAGAGAGAAAGATTTCAGGAATCAGAGCGAATCCGTGGTGTTTAACACGAATACTGACAGGAATGATGTGGAACGGTTATTAATGACACGATTACTGACACTGATAATAATTTACAGTGTCAGACCATCCACTGATTATTAACACAATCTCACACAGTCTGATACTTACTGCAGTTTCTGTATTTTACATTCTGGATTCCTCAGAGCCGCAGACAGTAGTTTCACTCCTGAATCTCCCACTTTATTGCGACCCAGACTAAATGGAGAAAGTGAGAAACACATTAAATTCAGATTAATGTTCAGCAGGAAAAATAGCTGGATCTATTTTTGTGTCAGAAACTTAGCAAGTTAAGATTCAAGTTACGATACGATACCTCACCCAAGTTGATCTTTCTCTACACCCCAGCTGTGACTGTAACACTACATTAGAACATAGAAAAGCTACAGCACAAACAGGCCCTTCGGCCCGCAAGTTGCGCCGAACAATTTCCTTACATTCTCGGCTCATCGATAACCCTCTATCTTACTAACCTCCATGAACCTATCCAAAAGTCTCTTAAAAGACTCAATCGAATCCACTTCCACCACCACTACCGGCAGCCGATTCCACGCACCCACCATCCTGTGAGTGAAAAACTTACCCCTGTGATGTAATGATGACAATGATATAATGGTCAGCATAGTTGCTTTCTAAGCAGTTGATACAGGTTTAATTCCCAGCTATCTCAGTTTGTTGCAGTGGATGAAGAGAGGGCCAGGAGCCTGTAACCACAACCTTAAATAGTGAGTCAATCCAATTGAGTCAAGTCTGTGGCTCCAGACGGGAGCACTGGTGTTCAGCTCAGCTGAGGGTTGGAGGGTCAGTTGATCATTTAATTACGCTGGGTCGACCCACACTGAGTTCAAAAGGGAAATGGTGAATCTAATAGCGACACAGAGGAAACTAAATTCATTGGTTGGTAAAAAAAAAAATGCCGTTTTCGACTGGCTTTATATTGCTGTGAACTGGAGGAAGCAACTGAAAGGGTCAATGATGGTTCTGCTGTTGATGTGGTGTACATGGATATTCAAAAATCATCTGATGCAGTGACACAACAGACTTGTGGCATAAGCTCATAAAATAAATGGGAAAGTAGCAACGTGGATACAAAATTGGATGAACAAAGAGTAATGGATATTTTTAAGGCTGGAGGATGTCGGTAATGGAGAACCCAAGCAGTTGGTATTGGGATCCTTGCTTTTCCCTGATATATCTGAATGATCTAGGTGTTTGGGTGGCACGGTAGCACAGTGGTTAGCACTGCTGCTTCACAGCTCCAGGGACCTGGGTTCGATTCCCGGCTTGGGTCACTGTGTGTGTGGAGTTTGCACATTCTCCTCGTGTCTGAGTGGGTTTCCTCCGGGTGCTCCGGTTTCCTCCCAGTCTAAAGATGTGCGGGTTAGGTTGATTGGCCATGCTAAAATTGCTCGTTAGTGTCCTGAGATGTGTAGGTTACAGGGATTAGAGGGTAAAACATGTAGGGATATGGGGGTAGGGCCTGGGTGGGATTGTGGTCGGTGCAGACTCGATGGGCCGAATGGCCTCTTCCTGCACTGTAGGGTTTCTATGGTTTGCAGTCTCGAGGAAAATTTCAAAGTTTGTTGATCACAGAACAATTTGAGGCATTGTAAACTGTGAGAAGAGCTTGGGACTGAAAAACAGACTATGGTGCAGTGTACAGATAGATGGTAGATTAAGTTCAATGCAGAGACGGGTGAGGTGATACTTTCAGGAAACATGCACATGAGGAAGCAATATAAAATAATCGGTAGAATTGTTAACGGATTGCAGGATCAGAGGGACTGAACACATGTGTGCATCGATCATTGCCATTGGCAGGGCAAGTGTAGGTAGCAATTAATAAAGAATACAGCATCTTGGGCTTACTGTTATGTAATAACTTGTGTTTGTGGGTGTTACACAGTAATTCATGAGTTTAAGTTTAATTTGTGTTTCTGTGCTTGTGAGCTCAGAAAGGGCCAAAACTTTAATTTCACTTCACGTTAAACAAAGCTGCCTGCTTGCGGGTTTTTGGTTTCAATTTAAACTGTCCCTACATTTTAATTTAAGGTTTACGACGTTGTAAGAGTTATAGAGGTTTAAAGAAATGGTTGCTTCTATTCAGAGGCCCACAATGAATGATAGAAGCTCTGAGTTTCAGTTACAACCAGTTAATCCAAGAAGCAAGACGGAGTTCACAGAGGCTGCCAGTAGAGGCAGCGCAACGCAGGCATTCAGAAAGCAACCCGAACTGATGATGTCACCAGTGATCACGTGACTTATAAAGGGACATTGTCCCAATATAACACACACCGACTGTAATACATAACACAGGGAGAGCGCAGTAAAATAATCCTGATCATAATTAAACACAAACTGTAAGCTGTACCGAACAAGAGAAACTAATTTCTGTATCGCATCGTACAGAATCAGATGGTTTCTGTTGGGAGAGGGAATGATCCTTTTTCAGATTTTGGAGGGAGGCCTTTACAGCTCTAATTATTTAAAATTCATCCCAATAATGTTTTTATTCATTCAAGGAACGTGGGCATCGCTGGTTATGCCAACATTTATTGCCCACGCCTATTCCACGAGAATCTGCCTTCTTGAAACGATGTAGTTTTATCAGAGAATCTAGATTTATTACAGGTTCAGAAGAAGGCCAATCGGCCCATCATATCTGCATCTGCTCTCAAATGAGCATTATTACTTTGTGCCATTCTCCCACACTTTGTGACCATTGGACATTGTTTCTCTCTTGATGTCCTCGAATGAACATGCCTCTGTTTTATTAGAACAAAGGAAATGGCTTCTCAACAATGAAAATATCCGCTCTGAGACCAAACAGTTACCTCAACTCCTGACACTTGTGCAGAACGGGTCCCAGCCGCTGGAGCCCTTCACACTGAATGTTGCATCGCTCCAGATCGAGGTGTTTTATTGTATCACAGAGTCCAATGACATGAGACAGGACCGCACAGTCAATCGGGGTCAGTCGCAATCCGCGAAATGAAAGTTTTTCCATAGATCCCACTGTGTTCCGAGCCAGTGCTTTATTCTGAGTCTCAAACAGGTAGTAGAATGTGTTCAGGAGCTTCCTCTTCCCAGTTTCAGTCTGTGTGTCTCTAATCTGCCCTTCAACCTTCTCCTTCACCCAGTCAATCACTCGGCAGGTTGTTTGATGAAGAAATGGACCCAGAAACTCCACCAGGGGTCGAGCTGACTGTGGGGAGGACAGACCAGCAACAAAACGGAGAAATATCTCAAATCGCCCATCTTCCTCACTGTGGGCTTCACGGAGGAGTTTCACGATCTCCCCAGGATCTGGAGTCAGGAATTGTGTGAGTGCAGCTACAAACTCTTGGATGGTGAGGTGTGGGAATGTATAAACCACACTCTGGGCAGAATCATCTCTCTCCAAAAGTTCCATCAGGAACCCAGACAGGAACTGGGAAGGTTGTAGATTGTACTCAATCAAATCTCCATTTCTAAACACAATCTTCTTCTTGGAGACTCCTGTGAAGGCCATCTCACCAAGCTTCAGTAACACATCACGGGGGTTTTCAATCTCTCGGCCATGGTTTTTCAGAATGTTGTAAATATAGTAGGAATATAGTTGGGTGATGGTTTTGGGAACTTGCTGCTGTTTCCTGTCTCTTTGTGTAAAGAAGGGACCCAGTGACAGACCGAGGATCCAGCAGTAGGAAGGGTTGTAACACATGGTGTACAGGATCTCGTTCTCCTCCACGTGTTTGAAAACAGCTGCTGCCACCGTCTGATCTTCAAAAAACTTGTTGAAATATTCCTTCCGTTCATCACCAACAAATCCCAGGATTTCAGCCCAGACACTGATGTCAGCCTTTTCCAATAAATGTAATGCAGTGGGGCGGCTGGTCACTAACACTGAACATCCAGGGAGCAGCTTGTGCTGTATTAAACTGTACACAATGTCAGACACTTCACACCGGAATTCGGGATCTGTGCACATGGACTGAGGTTTTGTATTTCTCCGATTGTCAGCAAAATCAATACTGTCCTTGAATTCATCCAAACCATCGAATATAAACAGTAATCCCTCTGGGTTCTTCCAGAGCTCTCCCAGAATATTCCCAAAGTAAGGATACTGATCCAATATCAGATTCCTCAGGTTTATTCTACAGTTAATAGTGTTCAAATCCCGGAATTTAAAACTGAAAACAAATTGAAAGTGTGGGTATATTTTCCCAGTGGCCCAGTCATAAACAATCTTTTGTACCATTGTTGTTTTTCCAATTCCCGGCACTCCACTCATTGCTGCTGAACTCCCAGATTTGGATCTTGAATGGGATTGGTGGAATAATCTCCTAATTCTTTGCAGCAAACTGCCCGTCTGGGAAAAGCTGCTCTGGAACAATTGATCAGTTCGGATTTTTTCCAGTTCTCTCCGGAGATCTTTCTCTCTCCATTCTTCATGGTCTCGGCCTCTTGCCAGCAGTTCATGTTCGACAAGTGTCCGATCTCGAACAGTAGAAATCACCGTTAGCTCAGCGTATCGATCAACCAGCTGGAAAATCTTAACCTTCTCCTTTATGAGGATAGTGTTCACTCTCAGTGTTTCAGTTTGTACCCGGAGTGTCTCCTTGTGTTTCTGTTGGAGATCTTCAATGAGAACAGAGAGAACTGTTAGTTGCATTAAAATACCATCTTTGCTGAATTGTTAGACTTACTTTACAGTGTCAGTCAAGGTTTGTGCAGGAATTGAAATTAAGTTATTGGAAACCTCGCTTCACAAGCACCAATTTTCAATTAAAGTTTCAGATCGTGACTTAACTCTAATATTTCCATAAATTTCCATTTTATGAAGGTGATGTTTCCTCTCTGATGGTTAATGCTTTCCAACCTGCCCTTAATACAGACACCTCACTGGGAGTCTGCAAGGATCATGGTTACATGATAGACAATTTTTGAGTCCATTAGTCTGTGAACGAGTCGGTGTTCCCAATCTGCTGCAGAAATGGTAAATGGGATATTGGATATGAATGGGAGACGGAGAGATTGTAATTGTTCAGGAGTCTCACTGTGACTGCATCCCTCCTTCAACAGGTTCCCTTTCATACTGTGTGAACATTGGAATACCAACAGCTTTGAACATTGAAAGTTCTCCTATTCTATCAGGCTGTTGCCTGGTCACCCATGTTACTGGGGAGCCGGTTGGCTCAGTTGGTCAGATTGTGGGCCATATTGTGTCAGCAGCACGGGGTCCGGTCCCCGTTGTATCTGGGGCAAATTCCGGACCTCACTCCTTGCCTTATCCGTGCCGGAGATCATTCAGCCGTGGTTCCAACCTGCCTTCAGACAGAGAACTCAAAGAATACCCACCCCTTTGATGTAGTGTATTTCAGTAATCAATAACTATGTTTCAGCAGTTGTACATATAGATACATTAACTGTGTTTTGATAACCATTCTGCCATGATGGCTACAAGAAAAAGAACAAGGAGCTACTTTACTAAGTGTAATATGAAACCAGGAAACATTCACAGTTCATTTGAACTGTTTAACAATAATTATAATTCATGGTTAATTATGTTTCTTGTTTCCTATCACCTCGTTTTGGGAAATTGAAAATGTATTTATCTTCGTTCTTACATTGGGTTTGAAGGAAACCCCTGAATTAAGGGATTATCCTTTCAGTAGAGTAATGTGCTCTCTTTAACGACCATTAGGAAACTAACCAGTAATTTTGTATTAAGCCTAAATACTCCCTTTTCCTCAGAGACATTCTTCAGATTAATGTTCAATTGTGTGAACACCTGTAGTATCATCATTTTTATCAAAGGTTGTCTGACCTCTCAATCTGTTCTGTGATACGGTAAAGATTATTGGGGGCGATTCTCCCATCCCAACGCTCTAAATCTTTAGTGCGGCGGGCCGGGACAATCGCTTGTGGGCCGATTTGTGGGATTCAAGCATGCATTCCCGATGCGCACGCATCTCCGAGTGCCGGATATCCAGCACAGTGGGGACCACGCTGGAAACCAGTGGGAACAGCAGGTACGAGATTTTAATCTATTTTAAACTTATTTTAAAGTTATTAGCGGGCCTGGAACTGAAGCCTTCGGACCCGCAACATCTCGCACTCCCGTCAGTGCAATTTCACTCCAGTGCCGTTCAGATTCGCTCCCCAGTTTCAGGGAACTAACAGGAGACCCCGCTGGAGTGAAGGGAGGGGTGCAATTGGGGCCCCTCAGGGGGTTTGGTGGGTTCAGGTTGTTCCCCCCTGGGTATGGACACTGTGGCAGGGCCAGACTGTGCTCCCGGCACTGCCTAATGGGCAAAGTGCCCATGCCCATGGTGCACCTTGGCACTAAGAACCAGGCATGGGGCAGTGCCAAGGGGGCAGGGCCTAGGTGGCCTCCATGGGCGGGGTGTCTGCTTTCTTTGGTGGTGGGGGGCGTCTGCTGGGCGGGATTAGGGTGTCTACCTCCCATTGGTGGGGGGGGGGGTGGGTAAGAGAGAGAGAGAGAGAGATCCGGAGAAGATCGCGGTGCTCCGGGACGGGAGAGGGTCGGGGCTGGCCTGGGAAGTTGGGGGGGCCGTTAGGGGCGTTGGACCCAAGGGGCAGCACTACAGGGTCCCGTGGCTGGCCAGCAAACTGCAGGCTGACAGCTCGGGGCCACTGCGCATGCGCAGAGGTCAGGAACTGTCAGCCTCTGGTGTGAATAGGCCCCACCCCCCAAACCTTTAATGAGATTCACGCTTGTGACCTCTGCATTGCACAGACTGTGGGAGATTAGAGTTTGTACTCCCACTGAAAAAACAATCGTCATTTATACCAGTCTCCCGCCAATTCAGCACATAGAACAATTTTGGGAGAATCGCCCCCAATGTCCCTCATTTCTTTACCATTTTCCCTACAGTTCAAAATGGAACAAATCAGAGCCCCGGAAATACAGGCCTCTCAGCCTGACCACTGTTATTGGGAAGATACTGGAAGGGATATTAAGAGCTATTCTTTATGAAACATTAGAAATTCACAATAAACTTCCAAGTTTAGCCCCAACGTGGGGAAAATCAGAGCTCGGGAACTGCAAGTCGACCAGCCAGACGTCCGTAACCAAGTGGACATTGCAAGGGATAATATAAAGTTTTCCTTATGATCACTGGGAAAGGGAAGAGACCATTAGAAATTCACAGAAGAACTGAAAAAGGTCCAACTTGCTGGAGTTTGAGGAAGTGAGTAGAATCATAAATGATGGAAATACGGTGGACATTGTCACCCTAGACTTTTAGAAAGCCGTTGATAGGTTTCCTCACCAAAGAATGTTGTTATATCAGTGGAAATTTGAAACTCTGCTTCAGGAATCGTCTTCAATATTGCAACTAAAACTTAGTGGACTAGATGTAGTTTGGCTTGAAGACATGTCACAAATGATCTGAACAGAAAATATTGGATAAGATCAGCATCCATGGAGACAGTAATTATCATTTTGATTCCATATGGCGCTCCCTCAGAACTCAGTCACATTGGACTCAAAATGTTAACTATCGTTCTTTCTCCAGGTACTGCCAAAACTAAGTCTATCACACTTTTTTTTTGTTTTTACAGATTTCCACATCCATAGTTTTATTAAAAATGTTAGCCCGGGATTCTCTACTCCTCACAGTCTGATATTCAAGAGCTGAGCAAGGTTTAACATATGAACTCGGGGCTTGCAGCATTAACGTGATGTCTACAGTAAGTTTGCAGATGCCGACAATACAATGGTTTACATGGTAGAAGGCAGTGAGATAAAGAAAAGTTTAGATCTGTGATAGCAGTGGGCACACATTGTTCATAAGTTAATAACATATAGGAGCAGAAATTGGCCATTCAGCCCATCTAGTCTGCTTCGCCATTCGATCATGGCTGAAATGCTCCTTATCTCAATTTTCCAGCCTTCTCCCCATTACCAATTAAAAATATGTCTCATTCCTCCTTAAATTTACTCACTGCCCCAGCACTTCAGGGTCGCCAATTCCACAGATTCACAAAACAACATATTAAGATAGATGTATCTCATACATAGTGGTCGAGCTAATATTGAACAGACGGATTCTTTGTGTGAAAGATATTGAGACACAGAGACAGAAGAAGATCTCAGTGCCAGCGTACACATATCACTGGAGGTCTGTGATCAATGTTGAGAATCTGTAGCTAAAGGTAACACGACATTGGGTTACATTCACAGAACCAATCAATATTAGATAAAGAAGCAGTAGCTATAGGAGAGTGAGAGCAGAGGACACCGGGACAGACATTCAATAGACCTTAGGGGAGAGAGTGTGAGAAGAGAACGCTGGGATACTGAGACAGACAACAGAACCTAGAGGAGAGCGGTAGAGGACGACACTGGCACAGACATTCAACAGCACCCAGAGAAGAGTGAGAGGGGGGAACACTGGAATACTGGGACAGTCAGCAGCACCTAAAGAAGAGGGAGAGAGTGGGACACTGGGACAGACAGTCAGCAGCACCTCGAGGAGAGTGCGAGAGGAAGACACTGGGTCACTGGGACAGACAGTCAGCAGCATCAAGAGAAGGTTAAATATACAGCAAAGAGTGCAGTGAGAAATTTGAACACTAGCTTGGAGTTTGGAGATGCTGTGTTGACATCAGGATTCAAAAATGGTGCGGGGCCAGGGGAAGCAGCCGATTGGGTAAGTATGATCGGGTACGTTTTTATTGGTTTTATCACTTATGGTTTTTAAAGTCTTTATTTTGTGGTTTCTCGTTTGTCCCTGCCATTATGCAGGAACAAGGAACCGGGAAGAAGCGATGTAGAGTAATTGATATTATTTAATTTTTGATATCTTTCAAAAGGTAAAGGGCTAGGTCATGGCAGGAGATCTCAAAGCTGTGGTGCGCTCCTCGTGTTCCATGTAGGAAGCACACGTGTGCAGCAAGTGTCTCCAGCTGCTGGAAGCCCATGTTTTAGAGCTGGAGGTCGGCTGGGACACTATGGAGCATCCACAAGTATTGAGCATTGCACTTATGGACAGGTGGTGACACCGCAAGGTAAGTCTCAACAGACAGGAAGGGAATGGGTGACGACCAGGCAGATCAGGAGGACTAGGCAGGCAGTGCAGGAATCTCCTGTAGCCACTCCCCTGCAAATCAGGTATACCGCTTTGGAAATGACCTCTCAGGGGAAAGCAGCAACAGACAAATCTGTTGCACCAGGGTTGGCCCTGCTGCATAGAGGAGGAGAAAAAAGTATGGGAATGCAATCGTTATCGGGGATTCAATTGTAAGAGAAATAGATAGGCCCTTCTGTGGTCACAGACAAAATTCCTGGATGATACGTTGCCTCCCACGTTCTAGAGTCAAACATTTTTCATGGACAGTTAAAAAAAGACAGTAAGGGGAATAAGAAAAGTGATAGGCAGATAAACCAAGGGCCAAAATCAAACAGTGCCACAATGAACACACAGTGGGAACGGGACAATTGACAAAAAAACTTTGTGCTTTAACGCACAGAAAATTTGAAATAAAGTGGATGAATTAATCGTGCAAATAGATGCAAACAGGTGTGATGTCGTCGGGAATGACTGCAGATTGACAAGCGATGGGACACCCAGTGGTGTTCACTATCTAGGAAGGAGAGTCAAAAAGGAAAAGATGATAGAGCTGGTTTGCTGGTTAAAGAGGAAATTGGGTAAATAATGAGGTAGAATATTAGCTCTGATGATGTGTAATCCGCATGGGTCGTGCTGAAAAGGCTCAGAGGTTACAAAAGTTTAACTTGGAAAAGTGTGAGGTCATGCACTTTGGTCACAAAAATAGGAAGGCGACTTAGTATTTAAATGGGGAGAGACTTCGGGGTGTTCCGGTGCTGAGGGATCGGAGTCACAGAAAACTAGCATACAGGTACAGCAGATAATAAAGAAAGTGAATGAAATAGAATATGAAGGTAAGGAAGTTGTTGCAATTATACAAGGCATTGGTGAGGCCGCACCTGGAGTATTGTGCACAGTTTTGGTCCCCGTATTTGAGGAAAGATGTCGTGGCATTGGAGGCAGTTCAGAGGAGGTTCACGAGATTGATTCCAGTAATGAGGGGTTTGTTGTATGAAGAGAGATTTAAAATAGATTCAGCTATACTCTCTGGAATTTATAAGATTGAGGGGAGATCAAATTGGAGCTGTTCAAGATGATAAAAGGTATTGATAAAGTAGACATGGAGTGGATGCTTCTGCTGGTGGGGCATTCTCGGATGAGAGGTCATAGTCTTAGGATGAGGGGCAGCAAATTGAAAACAAAGTTGAGGAGAAACTCCTTCTCCCAAAGGGTTGTGAATCTGTGGAATTCACTACCCGAAAGTGCAGTGGATGCTGGGACAGTGAGTACATTTAAGGAGTTAGACAGATCTTTAATTGGTAAGGGAGTGAAGGATTATGGGAAGAAGGCATGAAAATGAGGATAAGGAGCATGATCGAACGTTAGAGCGTACTGGATGGGCGGAATGGCCTAACTCTGCTCCTATATCTTATGAACTTATGAAAACTTTAATGGGGATTGTAGATAGACCCACAAACTGTAGTGATGAGGCTGAGGATGGCATTTAAAGGGAAATTAGTGACGCATGTGCTAAAGGAACATCAGTAATTGTGGGTGATTTTAATCTGCATATAGACTGGCCTAGTGAAATCAGACACAATAACGTTGAGTAGGAGTTCCTGGAGTGTATACGGAATAGTTTTCTGGAACATTCTATTGGTAGTGGGGAAAGTGCTATAGTTCATTAATAGCACTTGAAAACAGTGGCAGGATTGGACAGTCAGCATGGATATATGAAGTGGAAGTCTTGCTCGGGCAAATCTACTTGAATTTTTTCCTGGAAGCAACTAGCAGAGGTGACGAAGGTGAGTAAATGGTTGTGATTTATTTGGACTTTCAGAAGGCTTTTGACACGGTCCCAGGTAAGAGATGAGCCTGTAAAATTCAACACATTGATTTGGGAGCAGTGTATTGAGATGGACAGGAAATAAGCTGGCAGGGAGCAAACAGAGTCGCAATAACTGGGTCTTTTTCCAAATAGCAGACTGTGACTAGTGGGATACCGCACGGATCGGTGCTGGGACACCACTGAAAGGGTTAATGTCACACAAGCTGCTATGAAAAAAAAGTTCTTATAAAAGTTTTCACAGATAAGCACCAAGACGAGTCACTTAAGGGGACTGTGATTGGTTTTAATCTCTGAATGATGTGAGCTTAATCAATAACTGAGCGGACTGAGGTAACTCCTAAATGTGATTGGTGTATGCTAATTACCTAGAATTGAATTTGAGGCTATAATTGCTTCTGTATTTAGGAATTCTGTATTCTGGCTAGTTACAGACTGTGACCTGTGACTTTCCAGAGACTTCACTAAGTAGATGATTAAAACAGTTGTTTAAGAGAACTCCGTGACTTGGTCTAGTTCCTTGAAAGATAAAGTTGTGATCAATTAAAAGGCTGATACCAATTACTACAACATCACTTATTCATGATATATATTAATGATTTAGATGAGGGAACTAAATCTAATATCTCCAAATGTGCAGACTACACAAAACTGGGCAGGTGGGTGAGCTGTGTGAAGGATGCAGAGATGCTTCCATGTCATATGGAGAAGCTGATTAAGTGGGGAAATGCATGGTAGATGCGGTATCATGTGGACAAATGTGAACTTAGCCACTTTGGTAGCAAAAACTGGAAGGCAGATTACTATCTGAATGGCTATAGATTTAAGGGAGATGCACAACGAGACCTGGGCGTCATCGCACACCAGTCACTGAAGGTAAACATGCTGGTGCAGAAGGCAGTAAAAAGGCAAGTGGTGTGTTGGGCTTCATACCAAGAGGATTCGAGCACAGGAGCAGTGATGTCTTGTTGCAACTACAGGGACTCGGTGAGATTACACCTGGATATTACATGCAGTTTTGGACTCCTTATCTGAGGAAGGTTGTTCTTGCTATAAAGGAGGTGCAGAGAAGGTATACCAGGCTGATTCCTGGGAGTTCCCCACCCCCGCTGACCCGGCCCTGCCCCCGCCGACCTGGCACCGCCCCCGCCGGGGTGCAGAGAAGGTATACCAGGCTGATTCCTGGTATGAGGACGTATGAGGAAAGATTGAGTCAGTTAGGATTATATTCACTGGAGTTCGGAAGAATAAGGGAGGGATTTCATAGCAACCTAAATTCTAATAGGACTAGACAGGATAGACGTAGGTAGTATGTACCCGATGGCGGGGATTTCCAGAATGAGGATCACAGTCTGAGGATACAGGGTAGACTATTTCGGACTGAAATGCAGAGAAATGCAAAGAGTCATGAGTCTATGAAATTGACTACTACAAAAAACCTTGAAGCTGAAACATTGTATGTTTTCAAGAAAGACTTATCTATACCTCCAGGAGCTAGAGGGATCAAACAATTTGCAGGGAAGATGGGATCAGGCTAATGAGTTGAATGTTCAACCATGATCATAATGAACGGTAAAGCAGGTTCGAAGGGCCGAATGGTCTACCCCTGCTCCTACTTTCTATGTTTCTATGACATGATTTTGCCTGCACACTTTCCTGCTCACATCACACCTGGAGAGTGTGCACATCTCTCTGCTCATCCACACTACCAAGTATCTTACCATTAGCCCAGTACTCTGTAATCCTGTTACTCCTTCCAAAGTGAATCACCTCACACTCAACATAGAGTGGAAAAGTCACAGACGAAAGCTACAAAAATGGTTAACAACTTTGCGAAGCTCAGCTACATGGTTTATTTACTTTGAAGAAGTACAGATACAAACTCTAATTGAAAGAGGTCTAATCAATGTCGGAATGAGTATAGAATCACTTCTGATCGATGATTCCAGTCATCAAATTGTGTGAGACGTGATAACACATGTTTGAACTATGTAAATGCAGGAATAGAGTGGATGTTCAGCGTTTCGTTATCTCCAGAGAACTATGAGCCTCTGTAAGATGTTTCGAGTAGCTGTGCTGACTCTAAAGAGGGAGCCAGACGAATCCTGTCTGGCACAGAGACTGCATCATGTGGAAGAGAAGTGCATATGAGGAACAATGGTTCAACGTGATCTGCACGATTGGAAACAATCAGCTGAGGGATTAGAGGGGAATATTAAACACAGCATTTTTCCATATCAACTCTGGGCATTTCTATTTTTGCTGCTACAAGAAGATTGTGTGGTCATTGTTAGTGGCAGGATTTGGACTGGGAGGCACCAGTGGAAGATGTCTTTCGCCATGATGCTTGAACCCTTGTTATCTTTGTTTGATGGACCTTCTGGGATTTTCCTGCTCAGTATTTTAGTTTGTGTTTGTTTAGAATGATTTCCATAGATCCATAGAATCCCATCAGTGCAGACGGAGCCCATTCAAGTCTGCACCGACTCTTCAATTCAGCATCTTACCAAGGCCTCCGTATCCCTCCCTATCCCCGTAACCCCACACATTTACTATGGCCAATCCACCTAACCTGCGCATCTTCGGACTGAGAGAGAAAACCGGAGCACCCAGAGGTGTTCCACATAGACACGGGGAGAACGTGTAAACTCCACACAGACATTCACCTGAGGCCGGAATTGAACCCAGGTCCCTGGCACTCTGAGGCAGCAGTGCTAACCACTTTGCCACCGTGCCGCCCCAGTGTAGACAAGCCTTAACTTCTGGCTCAAGGCTCTACTCTTTATTGCCATCCAGACCATTCATGCATAAGGTTTGTATAAGATTCATAGTGTAGCAAGATTCTGTAAAGTGTATAAGACATCAGAAATAATAGAAATCAGCAGCTGATTAAGTGAAACGATGCCATAGCAACGTATTAACAGAATGCAAGAAAAATTCTATGAATTGCAATTTGAATCTCTGCATAGTTGAGGATCAATGACAAACCCCAATCATGTTCAACCCTGTTATCCCAGCCTTTGACTTTCTGATTCTCAGGTTTTTGACAACCTCTTAAACAAAGGCTGTAATTAATCATTCTGATTCTCAGAAGTGAAATGGTTTACATTCTCAATTTCATCCCTTACCTTTCAGGTGTCTGGGCAATTTGGATAAACCTTGTGTAATGTTCATGTCATCGAATGCATCAGAACCTGTTTAAATAAATTCATGAAATCAAATCAGTAACACCGGCAGTGTTTAAATGGGAAATTAAAATCGCTGTGTGATTTTACCGTACCAAGCTCCTGTATTTCTTTCAGTATTTTATCCAGTTTTGGGACTCCGTGACGCATTCTCACAAAGGATTCCCACATCACCCTTCGAGCCCGAGATCCTTTTTCCATCACCAGATTGAGGAGAAGTTTGGAACTGTCCGCCCGGTTTCCCTTATCCACGAGCTCAGTGACTTTCTATGAAGAATAGTAATGAAGAATAATGAGACGCAGAGTGAAAGATAAACACTGAGAATGAGAAGGAAAGGATCTGCTCAGTGATGGGATTTCCCAGTTGCTTTCAGCTCAGAAATCAGTCACTGGGCCGGGTCCTGATCCATAATAAACATGGACTGAAAATTCACTTCACACCTCATTCCAGCCATTAACGATAAAGAAATTAGAATAAACTAAAGTAGAATCAAAAATATATTTCCAGGAGAGTGAGGAATCACTGAGAATCTGCAGTATTTTAATATAATTAGTTGTCTGTCCTTCAGAGTCCAACATGACATCTGGTTGGTTATTGATTGACAATATGATCCATTTTATTCTCTCAATTCCTGCTGCGTCACATTGTGATTTACTCCGAAATCCTGAGGTGATGAGGCATTTTTTCCCCCAGGAAAAGGTCATACGTCTTTGGAACTCTCTTTCTGAAAAGGCCATGGACCAATTCTAAGACGGAGTTAAAAGGACTCTTGGTAAGCAAGGGGGGTGATAGTTTATAAGGGATCGGCAAGATGCAGATTTGAGCTCACTATCAAATCGGCCACAATGTTGTTAAACAGCGGGGCGGAACAGCCGACTCCTGCTCTCGGTATGTAAATAAAACAGTGGCGAGTCAGAACTCAGGTGCCAAGGGCAGGATGATTCTGATTGTTACGTTAGTTAAATAGAAGAATGGAAAACCTGAAATGAAAATTGGCTGATGAATTAACATTTGACTAATCCAAACACCGACTGCTGATTTACGTCAGGAGAATGAAGCAATAATAATGCTGAAAAATCTAATCATTGAATCATTTCTACTCATTAACTCAAGTGTCAGAAACAGAATGTTATTTGTCAAATTATTTCTGTCATAAAAGCTCAGTAGGGAGGATTGATGAGTTAGATAGTTGAGAGATAAACATGTTGAAGAAGTGGCTGTGCAGAGTCAGAGCAATGGAGAATTTCAGACTGGAGTTTACAAAGGAAAGTTTCAAATTCATTAACTCATTTAATATAGAATATTGCTGCTGCCTCACAGCTCCAGGAACCCAGGTTCGATTCCCGGGTGGCACGGTAGCACAGTGGTTAGCACTGCTGCATCCCTGCTGCAGGGACATGGGTTCGATTCCCGGGTGGCACGGTAGCACAGTGGTTGGCACTGCTGCTTCACTGCTGCAGGGACCTGGGTTCGATTCCCGGGTGGCACGGTAGCACAGTGGTTAGCACTGCTGCTTCCCTGCTGCAGGGACCTGGGTTCGATTCCCGGGTGGCACGGTAGCACAGTGGTTAGCACTGCTGCTTCACTGCTGCAGGGACCCAGGTTCGATTCCCGGCTCGGGTCACTGTCTGTGTGGAGTTTGGACATTCTCCTCTTTTCTGCGTGGGGACCCTCCGGGTGCTCTGGTTTCCTCCCACAGTCCAAATATGTGCGAGTTAGGTTGATTGGCCATGCTAAAATTGTCCTTAGTGTCCTGAGATGCGTAGGTTAGAGGGATTAGCGGGATAATATGTCGGGATATGGGGGTAGGGCCTGGGTGGGATTGTGGTCGGTGCAGACTCGATGGGCCAGATGGCCTCTTTCTGCAGTGTTGCGTCTCTATGATTCTATGATTACAGCCTGGGTCACTGTCTGGATGCAGTTTTCACTTTCTCCTTAGATCTGCGTGGGTTTCCTTCGGGTGCTCCGGTTTCCTCCCACAGTCCAAAGATGTGCGGGTTAGGTTGATTGGCCATGTTAAAATTGACCCTCGTGTCAGGGGGATTAGCAAAGTAAACGTATAGGGTTACGGGAATAGTGCCTGGGTGGCATTGTGGTTGGTACAGACTCGATAGGCCGAATAGCCTCCTCCTGTATTGTAGGGATTCTGTAACTCATTCTATGAATCTAGACCGTTTGGAGACTTGGGTGGAGAAATGGCAGATGGAGTTTATTCCGGACAAATGTGAGGTAATTCATTTTGGAAGATCCAGCAGGTAGGAATTATATAGCAAATGGTAGAATCCTTCGGAGTATTGAGAGGGAGAGAGATCTGGGCGTTCATGTCCACCAATCACTGAAAGTGGCAACGTAGTCAAGAAGGCAAACGGCATGCTTGTCTTCATCAGTCAGGGCATTGAGTTTAGAAATTGACAGGTCATGCTGCAGCTGTACAGAACCTCAGTTAGGCCTCATTTAGAATATTGTGTACAATTCTGATCACCACACTACCAGAAGGATGTGGATGTTTTGGAGAGGGTAGAGAAGAGGTTTACCAGGATGTTGCCTGGTCTGGAGGGTATTAGCTATGAACCCGGTTTGCTCTCATTGGAACGACGGAGGTTGAGGAGTGACCTGATCGAGGTTTACAAGATTATGAGTGGCATTGACAGAGTGTATAGTCAGATGCTCTTTCCTCGGGTAGAAAAGCCAAGTACTTGGGACACCGGTTTAAGGTGTATAGGGAAAGGTTCAGAGGAGTTGTGCGAGGGATGTTTTTTTTTAACACAGAGGGTGGTGAATGTCTGGAACGTGCTGCCCGGGGAGGTGGTGGGAGCAGGTATGATAGCGGCATTTAAGGGGCATCTAGATGAATACATGAATAGGATGGGAATGGAAGGATTTGGACTCGAAGAGCATATTGTTTTAGTGTCGGCAGATATCATGATCGGCGTAGGCCTGGAGGGCCGAAGGGCCTGTTCCTGTGCAGTACTGTTCTTTGTTCTATCCCTCCCTCTTACCCGATGCTCTTGTCCGGTGAAAATCCTCTCATACGTTAACGTTAAGCTGACTCCATCCACTCCTCCTTCCATCGCCTGTTCTAGTCTGTCCCGGTAGAATTTTGTCAATTTGAACAGTTGGTAATCATCACACTTTGTCAGCAACTGAGGAATTGTGGAGTTTGGATCTGTAAACACAAATGGAGAAAAATAAACACATTTCTGTCAATGAATTCCTATTCATGTTGTTACACTTCCCTTTACAGAGAGCAACTAAAGCCTCCTGTGAGCCACATTATCAAACATCTTCTGGGAACACAGAAACATTCAGTGAAAGCATATTTGACCTGACAACAATCATCTTTGCCCCAAATCCATACCCACCCTTGGTTAACAAGAGTCCATCAATTTCAAATATAAAATCAACATTTTTTAAATTGCTCACTGGGTGTGAGGGTTCCAGGCAAGGCCGGAATTTGTTGTCTATCCTTAATTGTTTTTGGAAAGCTGGTGAGACACCGTCTTGAACTGCTGCAATTTACATGCTGTCTATATACACAGTACTGCTGGGTAGGGAATATCAAGACTTCTATACAGGAAAAGTGAAGCAGCAGCAATATTGTTCCAAGTAAGAATGGTGTGTGGATTAAAGGGCAACTTCCAGATGATGGTATCCCCATGTATCTGCTGCCCTTGTCCTTCTAGGGTGGCAGAGGTCTCGGGCTTGGAAAGTGTTGTTGAAGGAGCCTCGGTGAGGTGATGAAATGCACCCTGTAAATGATGCATATTGCTATCACTTGCATCGGTGGCAAAGAGAATGAGGTGATGGATGGGTGGTGTCAATCAATTGAGCTACTTTGTCCTGGGTGATGTAGAGCTTCGAGTGTTCATGGAGCCACAGTAAACAAATTGCAAATTTTCCAGTTGTGCCTTGTACATTGTAGACTTTGGTGAGACAGGAGATGACTTACTCTCCAAAGAATGCTCCACATCTGACTGCTCCTGTATTTACATGGCTAATCCAGTTCAGTTTCAAGTCAAAGTCACGGTGACCAACCCTGAGGTAAGGAAATACCTCTGGCATTGGAATGGGCAGGGGAGCGGCTACCAAACCTGTAATTGCTGGGGCAGGTTGCTTCTTGATGGGTCAGAGCCAGAAAGGCTGTGCCTGTGCGAATACACACAGCGCATGTGCAGAATTGGAAACACAAAATTACAGGACAAAGAGCATCCTGGCAGGAGACAACCCAGAGATACAGGGCTCAAAAATAGGACAGTGCAGAAAATCTGGATGTTTGATTACCCTGGTCAAAAACAATCTCCAGATCTAGATGAGTATACGGCTTGTAGGAAGGGACTAAAGAAGGAAATTAGGAGAGCCAGAAGGGGTCACGAGAAGGCCTTGGCAGGTAGGATTAAGGAAAACCCTAAGGCGTTCTATAAATATGTGAAGAGTAAAAGGATGAGACGTGAGGGAATAGGGCCGATAAAAGGTGAAGGCGGGAAAGTCTGTACAGAACCAGTAGAAATGGCAGAGGTGCTGAATGAGTATTTTGCCTCGGTTTTCACGGAGGAGAAGGACCTGGGTGGATGTACTGCGGGCTTGCGGTGGACTGAAATGATTGAGCATGTGGACTTTAACAAAGAGGTTGTGCTGGAATCTTTGAATGGCATCAAGATAGATAAGTTGCCGGATCCGGATGGGATGTACCCCAGGTTACTGTGGGAGGCGAGGGAAGAGATTGCAGAGCCTCTGGCAATGATCTTTGCATTGTCGATGGAGATGGGAGAGGTGCCGGAGGATTTGAGTATTGTGGATGTGGTTCCTATTTTCAAGAAGGGGACGAGGGATAGCCCAGGAAATTACCGACCGGTGAGTCTAACCTCAGTGGTTGGTAAGCTGATGGAGAAGATCCTGAGGGACAAGACTTATGAGCATTTAGAGAGGTTTAGTATGCTCAAGAATACTCAGCATGGCTTTGTCAAAGGCAGATCATTCCTTCTGAGCCTGGTGGAGTTCTTCAAAAATGTGACTAAACACATTGACGAAGGGAAAGCGGTAGATGTGGTTTATATGGATTTTAGCAAGGCGTTCGATAAGGTCCCCCATGCAAGCCTTCTAGAAAAAGTGAGAGGGTATGGGATCCAAGGGGCTGCTGCCCTGTGGATCCAGAACTGGCTTGCCCAAAGGAAGAAGTCTCACAACACCAGGTTAAAGTCCAACAGGTATATTTGGTAGCAAATACCATAAGCTTTCGGAGCGCTGCTCCTTTGTCAGACGGAGTGGAAATGTGCTCTGAAACAGTGCACAGAGTGCACTCACACCCCCTACACACCCCCACACACCCCCCTCAGTCTCTCACTCCCCCACACCCCTCCACTCAGTGCCTCACTCCCACCTTCCCCACCCCACCAATCAATGCCTCACTCCCACTCACTGGTCAGTCTATTCGCAGCGAATGTTGGGGAGATCCAGTCCCACTGCAGTTTGCCCCACCCAGAGATGCCTTTGCTTCTTTCTCACACTAGCCTTCAGCACGCTGTTCACTGCACCACCAATCGTGGTTTGTTTCTCCCATTCACAGTATAATAGTCGACAAATCAGCAGCAATGGGAGAGAGAAATTACCTCTGATTGGAGAATCAGCTCCAAGCAGAATCCTGAATTGAAACTCAGCTTCTTAACAACAATTTGGAAACTTTCTCTGGGACCACGTAGAGGAACTTTGCGGGTCACACGCAGCCCCCTCGGGCCGAACCTTGGATAAACCTGCTCTAGATGGTCACTCTCTCCCACTTTCCACTCAGTCCCTGTTTGAGCTGCAGACAGGATAGAAATTATATTTGTATTTTTGTGATCCTACCTGTGTCCATTCTCATTTTTGATGAAGCTGTTGGATATTCTCCCCTGTTTGAACCTTCAGCCATGATATTGACAGGCCTTGCCTGATTCGGAGACTCTGTAATGAGGATAACATCAATGTCAGGATCAGGTGTAAATATTAAAATCAGAAGCAGGGCGTTGAGATCTTTACTAATACATAAGAACATAAGAAATAGGAGCAGGAGTAGGCCATCTAGCCCCTCGAGCCTGCCCCGCCATTCAATAAGATCATGGCTGATCTGAGAGTGGTTTAGTTCCACTTACCCGCCCGCTCCCCATAATCCTTAATTCCCATATTGATCAGAAATCTATCTACCTGTGACTTAAACATATTTAACGAGGTAGCCTCCACTGCTTCAATGGGCAGTGAATTCCAGAGATTCACTACCCTCTGAGAGAAGAAGTTCCTCCTCAACTCTGTCCTGAACTGACTCCCCCTTATTTTGAGGTTGCGTCCTCTAGTTTTTGTGGTGAAAGGGAAGGAGCCTTATCTATAGGGCATGGCTGGCTCAGTGAAATTCTGTAGAACTGGGATGAAATAAAGCACACAAAGGTGACAGAGGATGCCATTCAGAAATATTCTGATGAACTGGGCACATTGCGTGGCTCTATAGTGAAGGTGCTCGTTGATCCACAGGCTATCCTCCTCGCTTTTTCAAGTACAGGACAGGGCCCTACACCATGAAAGGTAAAGTGGGGGAAGAGTTTGATTCCAAGTCTTTGCAGACACTCGATGAGTGCATTCGGTTGGGGAGCATTAAATATCCCTGTTCATAAAAATGATGATACTGTGCGTACACGTGATTACCTGGAGGCCTGGAGTTTCTGTTTTCAAACCGTGCTGGGAACAATGGATAATCTGTGACAAAGTTTTCCTCCTGTCGCAGTTCATTTTCATGACATCTAATTACAGGGAAAACTGAGGAGGAACACCTCAGCACCCTGAATCAAGTGTTAGAAGTCTTCAGAGGCAGCATTGCATCAGAAACATAGCAGGTGCATTTTCTAGACACAAAGTGTGGAATATCTAGGCCACAAAATCAGAGTGCAGCGTTCATCATTTGTGGAGGAAAAAGCTCCAGATCCCAATCATGTGTCCGAGCTCAGGTCATTTTTGGGTTTAGTTTACTACTTTCCAAGGAAAATAATCACAATCGGTTTAATCTCTCCTCATAGCAAGTGTTCTAGCCCTGGCAACATTCTGGTAAACCTCCTCTACATTCATTCCAGAGCAATTACGTTCTTACTGTAATATGGTGACAAGAACTGCACGCTATATTTCAGTTGTGGCCTCATCAGTATTTTGTCCAATTCCAGCATTACATCCTTACTTTTGTATTCCATACCTCTGGCAATGAAGGAGAACATTCCCTATGCCTTCTTTACAACCTTGTCTACTTGAACTGCTGCATTTCGGCACCAGTGTACTTGTACACCATGATCATTCACCTCATCTACTCCTCTTAATATATTCCCATTTATTGTGTATTCTCTAAAACTGATTTACCTCCCTAATTGCATTTTAAAATGCGTCTGCCACTTCACCGCCTACTCCACCAAGCCATCTATATCATTTCGAAATTATAGCTACCCTCTACACTATTCACTACTGCCAATCTTTTTGCCATCTGCAAATTTCCAAATCGATCCGCCACGTTCATTTCCACATCGTTAATCTGTAACACAAACTGTAAGGGGTCGCAAAAGCGAGCACTGTGGAACGTTTTATCCAATTTGCCACATTACACTGTACCCCATGGGTTTTAACACTTTTCACCGATCTGCCGTATGGGACCTTGTCAAACGCCTGGCGAAGTTCGATTTACACAACATGCACAGCACTACCTTCATCATCCCTTCTTGTCATGTCCTCAAAGAATTCAATGAAATTCGTGAGGCAAGATCTTCCTTTGACAAATGCACGTTGACCATCCCTGACAAGTCCGTGCCTTTCGACATGACAATTAATCCGCTCACTCAGGATTATTTCCAATAATTTGCCCATCACCAATTTAAGGCTAACTGGCCTATAATTGTTTGGCATTTCCCTCGACACCTTTTTAAAACAATTGAACAAAGTTCAAGTGTTTAAAAAAGGAATGGGGCGGCACGGTAGCACAGTGGTTAGCACTGCTGCTTCACAGCTCCAGGGTCCCGGGTTCGATTCCGGGCTTGGGTCACTGTCTGTGTGGAACTTGGACATTCTCCTCGTGTCTGCGTGGGTTTCCTCCGGGTGCTCCGGTTTCCTCCCACAGTCCAAAGGTGTGCGGGGTTAGGTTGATTGGCCATGCTAAAATTTCCCCTTAGTGTCCTGAGATGCGTAGGATAGAGGGATTAGCGGGAAAAATATGGGGGTAGGGCCTGGGTGGGATTGTGGTCGGTGCAGACTCGATGGGCCAAATGCCTTTTTATGCACTGTAGGGTTCTATGATTCTATGATCCTAAGTTTGCGCTCCTGCAGCCCTCAGTTAGCTCCTCTATCTCTAGTGATGATTGGAAAATCATTATCAGAATAGTCAGTGAGATGTTGGCCCGGCTGAGGAAGATGGGCTGGAATTCTGTGGTACGTTGGGTGGTTGTAGGTGGGTGCACTGAGCTGCAAGCGAGGCGGCGTTGTATTCATCAGCTGGTGGGGGGAGGGGGGTAGGTATGTTGCCCTATTCTGGATGGAGGGGCTAATCCTGTGGCAGAGGGAAATCATTTTGTCCCATGGAACTCCGAGAGGTTAGTGCACAGGGCACGTGGTGGGAATGGGGTTGGAGTGTAGCGAGGGACCCATGGGGAATTTTAGGCCTTTGGGTGGTCAAGGAAGTTGCCAGGGGGACGGGAGGTCAGGGGGATGGTCAGTGGAAGGCTTGGATAGGAGGTGTTCAGCGTGGTGTTGTCAGATGGTGAAAAAAGTTGCTATGGGGTGTCATATTTTAAATGGCTTCGTTACTTGGTGAAGATCGGTCAGATTGTCAGCCGGGCCAGTCAGTAGGGCAGTCAAGTGTTTGGAGGGTGGTCAGTGGGGAGGCGGGCTGCAATGGGATGTTCAGATGGTCTGGATGATCAGTGGGTATAGTGGTCAGAAGTGAATGGAGCTCACTGGCATTTAGTCAGCGACGAGTTGACTAGGGGGTAATAACTGTGTAGTCCTGAGGAAGGGAGGTGCGGTTTACTCGAGGGGCTCATAATAGCTCACGTCGTAGGGTCTGGGTAGGCAGGCGTGGTCTGGTGGGGCCGCACGGAAGACACAGTCAGAGGTGTTCTGTAGATCAGGTGGTTTTCCGTGGGATCCCGTGGAATGTTGGTGGTGTTGAAGTCGGGACAGGGGGAGGGCAACTGATGTTATGTGGGTTTGGCCAGAGGGGATCGAGGGGAGTTTGGCCAGAGGGGATCGAGGGGAGTTTGGCCAGAGGGGATCGAGGGGAGTTTGGCCAGAGGGGATCGAGGGGAGTTTGGCCAGAGGGGATCGAGGGGAGTTTGGCCAGAGGGGATCGAGGGGAGTTTGGCCAGAGGGGATCGAGGGGAGTTTGGCCAGAGGGGATCGAGGGGAGTTTGGCCAGAGGGGATCGAGGGGAGTTTGGCCAGAGGGGATCGAGGGGAGTTTGGCCAGAGGGGATCGAAGGGACAGTCAAAATGTTCGGAAGTTAGGTGTGGAATAACATAGAGCGTCATGGTGGTAAGACAGGATGCCATGTATTGCCAATGAGTAGTCAGATAGGAGGGTGGGGGTTTCAAGAAGGCAGTCCGTTGTTCCTATTGGGTTATTCGATATTGATGGGTGGCCTGTGGATCTATCGATCTATCGATCACCATGTTACCGATAGATGCCTCAGTAATATAGTTACATCGAAGTGTGAAGTGGATTTAATTCTTCTAAATTTGTCTAAGTGATGACTACTTAAGGCAGTCTGAACAATCGGAAGTTCGTAATTTACATCACACTGTCTGGTGGTTCCATCACAGGGCGATGGCTCAATAAAAGATTGAACTTCTCGGGCAATTGTCACACAGGTTTTACCGGGGGAACTCTGCGCCGTGGCCGTGGTGTCCCCAGCATCTTTTTTTTGGGTTCTGCCCGATTCGGATATCTCAGAGCCCGAAAAGTATGAGCCGGAATTGAATGAAGATAACCTAAAACACTGGTTCAGCCTTAAGCCGGAAGAAAGAGTTGAACATTGGACACGTACTAAAGAAAGAACATAACCGGTTCAGAGAGGCGAAGAAAATGTTGATAAAAATGGTAGCAGAAATGGCGATCTTCAGTTACATTGGTAAGTATAGCAACATGGAGAACAGCATTGAGAAATGTTTTCAAAAGATGTTTAAAGTTCTGAGCGGTTTAGACGAAGTAAAGAGAAACTGTAACTATTGCTGGAAGAATTAAAAATCTTTGTCTCAATTTCGCCGATATCTTCCAAAGAAAACAAATCGATTTGCAGGAAGCAGGGTGACAAGGAAGGCGGGATATTTGGGCCAGATGGATTGATCTTGCACTGTCCGGCACAGGCTCGCTGACGTTCTTCAGTGCTGTTAACCATTCAATAAATCTACTGGACCACTCTGTAAAATGCCACAAAGGCTCATGTTTCTTAAATCTCTGTAATAGTTGTTAGTATATTCTGGGTTCTTACCTTATGCTGCGGTTCTTGAATCTGGTTCCAGAGAGTCCTGATAAATTAGTGTACTGCTTACAGCAGATTATCGAACACACCCTGGGTAAAGATTAATTACATATTACAGTCATAAACAAGACCTTCAGCCTGATCAGCACAAACCATGAACACATTGTAATTTTATTTAGAGCTGGATCCGAATTAAATGGCGTATCATTTTAATTGAATTATTCTGATTATTCACTGATCAATTTTGACAAGGGTGTTCATTTTGTTCCCTGTTGATAGTGATTACATTTCCCCTGCTCTTTTAGACACACAGTCTACATTTATTGGCTGTGATGTTTTTTTTCTCTTTTTATTACCTACTGTGTAACGTCTTTATTATTGGACTATAAACTTTCAAAGAGAGCAAAGTTCAAAGTTCAAACATGGTTGCTTTATGGGGTTCAGACACTAGGGGATAGGAAACACTGAGCTCGACCGCTGAAATATATTTGCTTTCAATCGCGAGATTTTCACTCCATTTTGCTGCAATTCTATCCGTGTAAATGCTATTTATTGATATTGTTGATCCATTAATCTCGGTCCCCAGGCTCCTATCATATTCCACTGTCCTGAACTTGTGCATTTTCCATCATAGATTATTCTCCCAGCTTCAGTAGATTAATGAGGAGAATGTCTTAGAATCGTCTCCAGTTGGTTACCTGCGCTTTTTTTTTGTTTACAGCCTGAGATGTGATCAGAAATATAGCACCTAATCAGCCTCAATATTTGGTAATTGGCTTTGTCTGCTGGTTTCATTTTTTGGAATGGAATCACTCAGTGTGTGTCACATGAGAGAACAGATCCGCCAGAGGGAGTGGCAGTATTATCGCAGGAGAGTTGCTGGGAGCCCTCAGAATTGAACTTCTCGGGCAATGTCGTGCAACCCTGACTAAAGGACCTCTGGCCTGTTGTAGGAACATCTTTGGATATCTCACAGTCAGGATGTGAGGCCCCACACTGCATGCCAGACTTGACATGCTCAGACCCAGGAGGTTACGATGAAAATTTATGAAACTTTGTTTCGGCTTGAAGTAGGAATATTGAGTGAAGCTGTGAGGTTCACAGAGAATAAAGAAAAAAATAGGAAAATCATCCATGGATAAAGTAACTCAGTTGCATGATTACTGTCAGCACATGTAAAAGAGGGGTCGACAGAAGGTTTCGCGAGATGTTACAAACACTGAACAGTTTAATATTAACTACAGATAAACTGTTCTCATTGCTCGAAGGATTGGGAAGCGTTTATATCCCATTTCACCTTGTTTAAACAGAAACGAAGAAGTATTGAAGGAAAGGATGAGGGGGTACATGGACAAATAGGGGACAGAGGGACTGGCTGGATTGTTCTTACGGAGAGCTAACACAGGCACACTGACCTCCTTGAACTTTCTAACCTATGAATCTATGGAACTACTGCACCAAAACTCGAGATTGTTCAGATTCCCTACATTAAAACAATGTAAAGGTGGTCACAATATTCTGGGCTCTTACCTTGAGCAGCCGTTCCCGCTCCTGGTTCCAGCAAGTCTGAACAAATTAGTATATTGGATTCAACCGTTTATCAAACACACCCTGGGTGAAGGTCAGTTACACACAGTCATAAATACGACCTTCAGCCTGATCAGTGCAACTCCTCACCACACCTTTCTCTTAATGCCAGCTGGGTCTGAATTAAACAGTATAATCTTACTGAATCATTTCAATAAATCCGGAATCAATTTAAACGAAGTCATTCGTTCTGTGTGCCTGAATAACAGAGAGTATTTTCCACAGAATCTTTAAGACCCACAGATAAATAGTCAGCAGTTGTTAGATGTTATTATCCACTGTATCACTTATCTATTATTTAATGAGGCAACTCTAGAGAGAACAAGGTTCAAAGAACAATGTACATTTATTGGGTTCAGACGGCCGATGATAGGAAAAACTAAACTCTCGTTTTGGAACATACTTCCTTTCAATCACCAAATTTAAGCGATGTTCAAAATAACGGACATTTTCAGCATTAACTACAGTGAATCTGTTTCAATTGGTGACAGGATTCAGAAACTTCTTATCCAATTTCACAGAGGGCTTCAAATGGCAAGGAATAAGGACTGCACCAGAAAGTCAAATATTTCACAATGTCGCTAGGTTAAAATTTGATAATGGTTGCCACACAGCAGAGTCATAAACATGAACTTCAGCCTGCTCAGTACAATTCCTCATCACATTTCTCCCTAATTTAGTGCTGGATCTGAATCACTCATATTTTCATTTATATTAACTTATTCTGATAACTCACTGATCAAATTAAACAAAATCAGTCATTTTGCGTGCCTGTTGACAGTGATACCTCCCCCGGCACTTTCAGCCCCACAGAGAAACAGTATGCAGTTGTTAGATTTGATGTTTTCCTTATTTTATTACTCACTATATAATGTCTTTATTATTTGGCTATAAACGTCCAGAGAGAGCAATGTGCAAAGAGCATTGTTCCTTTATTGGGTTCAAACATCAGAAGGGAGGAAATATGTTGAAATACGTGTTAAAATAAGCCTTTGCTTTTAACCATTAGATTTTTCATTCTATTTCGCTACAATTCTATCTCCATAAACGGAATGTATTTGCATCTTGGCTCGATTTATCTCGGTATCAGGTTTCTATCATATTACCTCATTTAGACAGTCTTGAATATGTGCAGTTTCCTTCATAAATTATTTTACCAACTAACAGTAGAGTAATGATTGGAATGCCCTGGAGATGGTCCCTATTTCGTTACATGCGATATTTCTGTTTGTTAAGCCTTAGCTCTGAACAGTAATATTGCAAGTAGTTAATTTCAATATTTTGTTACTATTCTTGTCTGCCGCCTACACGTTTTGGAATGAAATTACTCAATATCTATCCCAGCAGAGCGCAAATCCACCAGAGACTTGAGAGGGAAAACATCAAAATTGAACATCCCGGGATATTAGCCTGGAATGCTCATCTGAGCACCTCTGGGCCCAGGTGAGGACATCTTCAGATGACTCCGTAGTTCGGGTGCCCCGAATGTCAGACATTATTTTCTGACCCACAAGAAGTTATGATGAAATCATAATCCCTCCATGCCATACTTTCTCATAATGAGCTCCTTATAAATTACACACAAGTTCATTTTCAATTCATTTTTACCCTCTGATCATTTTAGATAAAGACATCGATTACATCGGGGCAGGACTGCGACTGCTGACCTTGGAAGGTACTTGATAGAGTCATTGGCCAGGCTTTAAATCAATTTGGCAGGGGGATGGGAACCTATGTGACTATTCAGAGGTTGGGTCAGCAAGAACAAGTGGAAAATACAGCAAGAATAATAACAGTGAGAGGCAGATAAATCAAGAGCCAGAGACAGATAAGGGCACAGTAAAAAATGTAGGAACGGGACAAGAAAAGTTAAAATGCTTACCTTAAGGTGTTGTACCTGAACGCGCGGAGCAACCCAAATATCATGGAAGAATTCGCTATGCGGATAGATGATATATTTCATATTGCAGACTCAATGCTCCAGGTGACCAAGAATGGGAAATAAGCATTGAGGTGTAGTTGGTGTTTAGGAAGGAACGCCAGAGGAAGAGATGGTGGAGTTGCATTGTTGATTGAAGAAGTTATTGATATGATCTTGAGGAAACATATTAGCACAGATGGAGGATATAGTTTGGGTTGATAGGATGAAATGTTTCCCCTCGTAGAGGGTTCAATAAAAAGGAGAGGAAATATTCTACAAAAGGAGAAGGAACTTGAGGGGGGATTTGAGAAGAACTGTTTTCATCCAGAGGGTGATGGTAATCTGGAAACTCACTGCATGAAAGGGTGGATGAGGCGGGGGAACTCTCAACATTTCGGCATTTAGACGAACTATTGAAACGCCATAGCAGAGGTGGCTACAGGCCAATTGCTGGAAAGTCAAAAAAGAATAAATAGGTGCTTGATGGCCGGCAGAGACAAGATGGGCCAAACGGCCTCTTTCTGTGCTGTAAAGCAGCAAGAGTCTGTTACTCAATAACCCGATCCCCAACTTTCTGCCCATTTTAGTGAAGGCTTTTAATCAGCAATTCACAGACAGTCAGCTGACGAGCATTAACAAAAAGCTGCTGCCCCGATATATCTGAAAACTGCTCGACAATGGATTGACAATGTGATGCTACTTACAGCAAAACAATGCTAACCTCGGCCCGTGCAATCGCGCCGCTCTCTGGATTGAACTGACGTAAACACATAAATCCCAAGGGCACCTGGCCTGTTATTTGTTTTGCATTTGATTGCTCTAAAAACTTGCTCTAAATCCTAAATTCGCTGGTTAATAATCAGGCGGGAATATATTTCGGTTCAGGGAACGTGCAACTCCAGAATCATTGTGCTTAATGTAGTATTCAACAGGCTGGGGATAATTTCGCACCTGAACATCCGGTCAGGAATTTGCACGAGTGTGAGCACTGGCAAATGTTTCACAGGAAAAGCAAAATCTTCATTTCCTGGGCTTCAACCCGATTTTTGAACTCGAATCTGGTTCCTCATTATTTTTCCTCGCCAATATTTCAAACTTCTAACCTCTGCAACTCACTTTGTCCCTTGAGCTCTCCCCAACGCCTCCCCAATTCCGCGCACCAAAGCAAAGCTCCGTTATTACATTTGAGTCAGCGATTCTTCACGAACCTAATTCCTTCTTCAGGATTGATTGAATCCTGTGATCCGGGTATCGAGTTGTTAAGGGGAACAACGAACACGCCGAATCATAGGAGCATGGGATAGAGGCAGGGATATGCCCCTGCGCCCTAAGAGCCTGACCCGCCATTCAACATGGACTTGGCAGATTTGTTTATCGCCCCAACCTCACTGCCCTATCTGTCCTCCACAACGGTTGTCTCTGTTGTCGACAGGAAACCTCAGTGTTGAATAAATTCAGTGACCCAGCCCCCAGTGCTTTCGGAGAAGGGACGAATTCCACAGTCTAACCGCTCACTGAATGTTAGAATCCAGGGCAGAATGTCCAAGGTACTTTATGATGTCAGCCTGCATCATAGGATTTGCAATGTGAATTTGGCCAAGG